>NW_023397175.1:1219584-1317013 GCF_011125445.2 Fundulus heteroclitus | reverse complement strand
CTTTAGCGGGGACAGGTGGTCCAAAACCGGACAGTGCCCGGAAATCGGGGACGTCTGGTCACCCTAGTAAAAAGATAGCCAGTGTGGTTGTTACGCTTTAGCCCTAGCACGCATTCCCCTCCGCGGTTAAGCCGGCTTTGTTCTACGTTCCGGTCGCCGGGCTGAGTGCACTTCTTCCCGGCCGGGAGAATATGGCAGGATCCGAGGTGTTCTGGAGATCTCTAGGATGACGGGAATATGCGGCGATAAATGTATCACTGTTATAGCTCCGAAGGTCCAGAAACTCATGTGTGCTATAGCGCAGCAACGCGGTGCAGTTTTGGAAGAAAAAGTCAGGTGAAAAATAGAAGTCTGGTAACCCCAGTAAAGATAGCCAGTGTGGTGTTAGCTTTAGCCTAGCACGCATTCCGCTCCGCGGTTACGCGCGGCTTTGTTTACGTTCCGGTCGCCGGCTGAGTTGCACTTCTGCCCGGCCGGGAGAAGTCGGCAGGATCCAGTGTTCTGGAGATCTCTAAGATGACGGGAATATCGGCGATAAATGTATCACTGTTATAGCTCCGAAGGTCCAGAAACTCATGTGTGCTATTGCGCAGCAATGCAATGCAGTTTTGGAAGAAAAATTCTGGTGAAAAATAGATTAAAAGAAACTTCAGGAAAACTTTGTCGACGCTGCAGAGCTGAAAAGTCCATATTGTGCCTGCTAATGAGCAGTAGTTCTTGCTGTTGCAATTTTTTCATCATTCATTCATTTATATCAGTTGTTCAAATTATTTATTTGTTACTTGTAAAAAAAAAAAAAAATTGGGTACCCCCAGCAGGTTGCGAATCTGCAACCTTTGGTGCACCAGCCCAACACCTAAACCACTGTACCAAAAAAGTGCCATGCTGAACTCTGCATTATGGAGAGGTCAACTGTGTCTAGGAAGTGGTTTTGAGAAGTGGTTTTTGGTTAATTTTGTCACCACAGTAACTTTAAATGGCGTCAAGTACAAATAGCATACTTCGCGGCATTGAGACGCACATTTTGATATATAGTTTGTGGGGGTACAGCCTACGGTTCGGGCTGTATTAACGGTGACGGAAGAATAAAAAGGATTAAAGAAACCCTTATTAGGTGCATAGTATAAGGCCTCCGCCATGCATTTTCAGTGCATAGGCGGGCACCCAACTAGAAACATTCAATTTCTGAAGAAATTGAAGAAGGCGCCGCCTGGTGGTGCGTATAACTGTCAAAGGCAAAGCTTCCGAGTTCCTTGGTTGTAGGCTTTTATTGCTTGGGGATTTTAAATCAAATCTTCTCAGTACAAAGGATTTGTCTTCAACAAAACCAGCCGACAGGAGAAGGTCTGCATCGAAGCAGCATGGAAAATTGGTGTTATTAAAACACGATTAAATACTTCAATGTAGCAAGAAAAAATTAAATGTGAATAAAAATGTTAAAGGCTTCAATAAATGGTGAAATGTATTGATTTAATTCAAAAATTCTTATTTAAACCCAAAGGAAAACTAAATGTTGGGTAAAAATGTAAAACTCTGAATTTGCCATGCAAGGTTTTGATCCTGCAACCTCTTCATTGGTAGCCAAACACCTAATCCACTGTACCAAAGACCAGTGACATACAAAGCTCCGAATTATGGAGAGGTCAAGTGGTTTTTGATTAATTTTGTCGCCAGGGTAACTGGAAATGGCGTCAAGTACAAAAAGCCCGCTTCACGGCGTCGAGACGAACATTTTGATGTATAGTATGTGGGGGTAGACCCTTCGGTTCGGCCTGTATTAAAGGTGATGGACCCTTATTAGGTGGATAGTATTAGGCTCGCCATGCATTTTCAATGCATAGGCAGGCGCCTAATAATAATAAAGAAAACAGGAAAACAATAAGTGAGAATGCTGTATAGCATTCTCACTCTGATTACATGAAATGGGCTAAAGAGAGTAACTACTGCCCAGTTTGTACATTCGTTGTTTGAATTTAATATTTGAAATGCTGTCAGTATCAGTTACTCTTCTACTTCCAGAGCAGAATAAATATCATACATTTATTTGCAGTCCCTTGAATGTAGAATTTTGCTGTGTTTTATGATGCAGACAGAGTATGTTAGATAAAAAAAAAAATAAGGGTGGGGTTTTATCTCTGTGCATTTCTATATTTTCAAAAGAAAATACAGGATAGACAACAGACATATTGTGACTATATTTGGTTTAATGGGCACATATTTACCATTTGTCTCTGTTGCTGTTAGTTCAAATGGAAAAAAGTCCCAATTCGACATTCATCAGATCCAGTGATGCTTTAAACATTAACAAACAGCATCTAGTGTGTGTCGTGGTTATAAAATTTGAATAAATGTAGCAAGAAATACTACTTTTTCTCTTTAGACAGACGAAACAAGCCATCCAAAAATAGGAGCATGCATATTGCGTAGGACCAATGACGTCAGACCAGGGAAGGTTTGTTTGTAGGTGTCCTTACCAAAGTTCAAATCAAACCTATGCCCTTGGTTCAAATCCTTGCCAAGGACTTTTGGGGAGTTCTTCCCATGTATGTGTGGGTTCTCTCTGGAACATTGTGACTTCTTCACACACTCCAAAAGCATGCAAGGTTAGGTGGACAATCAAGATGGGTCTTAGACATGCCTGCGCTGTTGTATGTCTCCTTAGGTTCTATGCTGCCCTTAGATGGACTGGCGACCTGTCGAGGAACATTCACCACAAGAGACAGGCTTCCTCTGTGACTCAGCATGAATAAAGTGAGTATAAAAATTGATAAATGGTGGGGCTCTACATGCACAGTATGGGCTCAAACGTTTCTCTTTGTGCCACACAGAGACTAAGCTACAGTATGGGTATTCTGGCGGAATTGTGGGGGATTAAATATGTGGCTCACACATTGAGGAGCAAAATATGATTTACAGTAGGCAATATTTACCTTGGCTGTAAAAAGAACAGAACCATTTTTTCTCATTAAAGTTAAAATTTTCAGTGTTAAGTCTGTGATTATCACAAAATGCACTTACATTTGCTGAATAGTAGAATGATGGGACCCTTTTAGTTAACCATGTATTACCTTCTTCAAATTCAGAAGTTTTCACATATTTCCTCCCTATTAAGTAGAAAAAGCCTTTAAACTTGATCCAAATGATACAGTTTTCTTCCACAAGCTTACTTCCACACACTATTTCAGCTCTGCCCACAAATGACTGAGGTCCCAGAGAACACCAGTCCCTCTTGTGGCAAAGGCACCCCCACAGCATGATGCTACCACAACTGTAGCTCAGTTATCCTGCATCTTGTAAGCTTCCACCTTTTCCCTCCAAATTAATTGATAGTCAGAATGTCTAAACAAACACCTCCGTTTTATATCCATTAGCCCACAGGACATGTCTCACAAAAATTATCATCTCCCTGACCAGTTTGGTGGCTTGATATTCACATGCCATTTATATATGTGGACATTTTGAGGAGGGATGAACAAGATTCATGAAGGGCCTCGGTTCTCCACCTGATATCTTGAATTTTTTCCCCATGATGCCACAAAAGGGAGCAGAGTATTAGAGAGGGTGCCTTAAAATATAATATGTTCTTGATGTATCTTAGACTTCATTAATGAAGTATTTAGAATAATAATTGTATCTGAATTTAAAGAAGCTAATCAAGAATTCTCTCTCATTATTCTGGCATTTAGCAAAATGATTATTTAGTTAATTCTGACTTAAAGCAGGAACAGATTAGTCTACTTTATTGTACAACAGAGAATGCTAATCTGTCCTTGCATTGAGATATCGGGTTTCAGCTTATATGTAATTTAATCTGGTAGATTTATTTTGTTTTGTCTCTATTAAAATAGTGCAGTCATTAAAAATAGAAACTGCATATGTCTTTGCAAGTGAACTGAACAAGTGTATTCAATAAATTAAATATTTATTGGCCCCAGCTAATCTATATTTCTGATTACAGCTGCCATTCTCTTTCAAATCTATACTGCCTTTTCTTTGTAGTGAAATGTGACCTGTCGTGATCACAACTGGAGACTTAGTAGCTAGTTGGGGGGACTCGCTGAGAACAGGAACTCTCCCTGTGATGAATTTGCTTTCAGCAAACACTGTCTTGGCAGTGCATAAAAAAGCAGCGAGAGATAAAGAGCTGTCCCAAAATGTCTGTGAGGAGACCAATCCCCTGCTGATCAGGCATAAATTGAATTGGAGCCAAACAGCAAGCGTTGAAATGCTGCAGACCATTGTGCTGATCAAGACTTTATTTATTCACCTTAAAGTGAATTTTAAGTGCGACTGGGCAGCAAACAACCTGACGCCTAATCTCAAGGTGTGTGTGAAGCAAAGAAACGTGATCCAAATGGAAACAGCGAGAAAATCCTTTTATCAAATCCAGCACCTCGGCAGCACCAGGAGAGGGATTTAATGTGTTTTATTAACCTCCACTTGATCTCTGTGATTCACTGACTAATCACTTAATAGCTAATCATAGCAAAAATATTTCTTGACACCATGTCCCCAAATTCCAGGTTTGAAAATGAATATTAAATTTTGTATGCCTGTGAAGATTCTCAGTCATCCAGGTCATGGTTATTCCAAAAAAAGTAAAAAAACAAAACAACTGGACTTTCTTCCGAACTTTGAAGACATTTCGCTTCCTATCCGGGAAGCTTTCTCAATTTACATTACTCCAGACTTTTTGAATTGAGAAGCTGCTCGTCACTTCCTGTTTGCGGTTAAAGCTCCGTTGAGCTATGACTCCGTTCAGTCCCTTAGCTCTTAGCAGTAATGATTTTATGGGATTCTTCATAAATAAAATTGATTCCATTAAAAATAAATAATTGGCATCCTCCCAAAAATGATTACCTTGTCCCTTAGTAAGTGGGGGCAGCGTTGGAGAACCTGCGCAGTGTCTGAACTGTTTACAAGCAGTAGCGCTTTCTGAGCTATCTAGCTTCATCTAAACCTTCTACCTGTATGTTAGACCCGATCCCAACCAAGTTGTTTAAAGACATATTCCCCTGATCAGTAGGCACTATTTAGACATGCATGATTAATCTATCCTTGGTAAATGGATATGTACCACAGGCTTTTAAAGTAGCTGTTATTAAAACCTTTACTTAAGAAACCATCTCTTGATCAAGATGAGTTAGTAAATTAATGACCTATATCTAATCTTCTTTTCTTATCTAAAAGTATTGAGAAAGTAGTTGCTAATCAACTTGTGAATATTTACAAGTAATGAGGAGTTTCAGTCAGGCTTCAGAGTTATCATAGCACTGCAACAGCTTTGGGTGAAGGTCACCAGTGGTATTCTCATGGCCTAGATAATGGACTTGTGGTCTATACTTGTCCTGTTAGATCTCAGTGCTGCATTTGACACAGTTCATCACAATATCTCCTACAAAGACTTGAGCATACTGTAGGGATTAAGGGGAAAGGAAAGATTAGGCTGGTTCCAGTTTGTTCATGTTAATAATAAATCTTCTTCAAACTCTAGGGTCACCTGTGGAGTACCACAGGGTTCAGTCTAATTCTCTTTACTATATATATATATGCTTCCGATCGGCAAAATTATCAGACAGCATGGGATTAATTTCCACTGTTATGCTGATGACACTCAGCTATATTTATCCATAAATCCTGATGAATCCATTCAAGTACTTCAACTGCAGTCATGTCTTGATGACATCAAAAGCTGGATGACTTTAAATTCCCTGCACTTAAATTCTGACAGAAGTTGTAATCTTTGAACCAGTCCTCAAAAAATAAACTTCTTAATCAACCACTTAATCTGGATGGCATTAACTTGGCCTCTGGTAATAAAGTAAAAACTCTTGCTGTTATTTTCGACCAAGACATGTCATTTAAATCCCATATTAAACAGGTTTCAAGAGTTTCCTTTTTTCACCTCAGGAATATCGCCAAAATTAGAAACATTCTGTTTAGGGGTGATGCTGAAAAACTAGTCCATGCATTTGTTAATTAAAGGCTGGACTATTGTAATTCTTTACTATCAGGAAGTCCACAAAATGCAGTTCAAAGTCTTCAGCTGATCCAAAATGCTGCAGCAAGAGTTGTGATGAAAATCAACAAGAGGTATCATGTTTCTCCAATTTTAGCTTCCTTCCATTGGCTTACTGTTAAATCAAGAATAGAATTTAAAATTCTTCTTTTAACGTATAAAGCCCTTAATAATCAAGCTCCATCATATATCAGAACTCTGATTACCCCGTATGTTCCTAACAGAGCACTTCACTCTCAGACTGCAGGTCTGCTGGTGGTTCCTAGAGTCTCTAAAAGTAGAATGGGAGGCAGATCATTTAGTTATCAGGCTCCTCTCCTGTGGAATCAACTCCCAGTTTTTGTCCGTGAGGCAGACACCCTGTCTACTTTTAAGACTAATCTTAAAACTTTCCTTTTTGACAAAGCTTATAGGTAGAGTGGGGTTATAGAGTTACAGTTTTGCATTGCTTGTCGTCATTTCAGCTTTTAACTTTTTGTTTTCTCTCTTTTTTCTACACCTGGTCTGACGTTCTGTCAGCTGTGACATCATCCAGGGAAGACAGATCACCCGCTATTACCATCTAATGTAGAACAGATTACTGGATCAATGTGTGCATCTGTGCTTTTTTCTGTCTTGTTGTGTCTCTGCTCTGTCTTCTGTAACCCCCAGTCGGTCGAGGCAGATGACCGTTCATACTGAGCCCGGTTCTGCTGGAGGTTTTCCTACCCATTGATGGGGAGTTTTTCTTTCCGCTGTCGCTTCATGCTTGCTCAGTATGAGGGATTGCTGCAAAGCCATGGACAATGCAGACGACTCTCCCTGTAGCTCTACGCTTCTCCAGGAGTGAATCCTGCTTGTCGGGACTTTGAAGCAATTAACTGTTTCCCTTATATAGGGACATTTTTGACCAATCTGTATAATATGATTGAATTTGACTTTGTAAAGTGCCTTGAGATGACATGTTTCATGAATTGGCGCTATATAAATAAAATTGAATTGAATTGGATTGAAAGCTTTCGAGATAGGAAATGAAACATCTTATAACTTCAGAAAAAAAGTCCAGTTTGTTTTTTACTTTTTTGGAATATTAAATTCTATTTTAGCCAACATTTAGCAAGTAATATCATTCATCGAGAGGCTTCTGGAGCTCTGATTTAATAGACATCTCATTGTCTGCTTAAGTTAGACCTTACATTGCCTAGGCTGTCTTAGAAAACTTCAGTTTTTCCATTTTAGAAATACAACTTCTCAACTTGCATTGAAGTATTAGGAGGTGTAACATTCAACAAGAGTTGTAAGATTCCCTGCGTGTATCAGGACTTAATAAAAACTCAACAGCTCCTAAAAATGATTTAAATCTAACCTCAAGTCAAACATGAAAAAAGATAAGTCCACCCCATGGTTCAACGGCTTGCAGAAGGGCTTTTGAAACTTGAAATCAATGTTTTCTGTATTAGTTCATCAGTCAGGCCACTTGTGTCATTTCTTCCCTAAGCAATGAGGCTCTTATAGCCTCACGTCTGACTCTATAATCCTTAAACACCTCTTCTTTGGTCTCATCTTTGTCCAGAAGTATTGTCTTCATTCAGATGCAGTTTTGTAATCCTAGGTCATGCTGTTAGATTTTGCTTTTTTCTAGAGAGAAGAGGCTTTCCCCTTCAACCCTTTTTTTAAAGAATAAAAAGAGCCCTTCTTGTCCAGTCTTTTGGCCTTTAGCATGCTAGTTGTGATTCCCAACCATGGTCCTCAAGCACCCCTGTCCTGCATGTTTTAAGTGTCTTCTTGTTGCCACGCACATGACTTAAATGAATGGATGATTAAGAGGCTGCAATACTTGAAGGCTGCAGAGGAGGTCATGCAGTTCTTTGAATCAGGTGATATGGAACAGAGACATGTCAGCTACGGAGAGATCCAGCAGGTACCTTAGATTTTTTGCTATGAGAAAGTTGTTTAGAGATGGTCTCATGGCGCTTTCTAGGATGATGGGCATCAGCAAATTGTCTGACTTATGTTCCTGCTGATGTCTTTCCTTCTAGGTATTGTGTTAACACAACTGCAGGCTGCAGATAAGCAAACTGCCAAAACTGCTGATAATCAGTCAATCAAGTGCATTTGATTAGCAGCACCTGGCTGCAGCATTCCCTTTTATTTACACACAATATTTTTATATATATATATATATATATATATATATATATATATATATATATATATATATATATATATATATAGCTGCACAGAAATGTATTAAATGAATGAATAAGCAAACTTATATTTAAAAGGATTTAAACGTGTCAGTAATTTACCGTATGCATCATGGGATAACTACATGTTTAAATTCAATAGACCCCTTGCATCTGACGTCACAGTCACGTGATCGGGGGTGCGCGCCTCCATCTTGGTGGGCACGCTAGCCTGACAGCCCGTCTACTACATGACAAAACGGGTGATTTAGAGCGTACTTTTAGTTAGTTATTTTTGGAATCTAAGCAATGCTTACGACTTGTTGTGCTCCCGGTTGCACAGAGAGGCATTCCAAATCGTTGGATGTACGTTTCTGTCGTTTACCAAAGGATGAGGAAAGAAGAAAGAAATTGATATTTTCAATGAAAAGAGCGCAGGCAGACACTCCCAATGGACTGGGGGAGCCAACATACTACGAGAGAATTTGCAGTCTACACTTCATCTCCGGTAAATACAACTTAATTCGGCTCTATTCATTGTTCTACTTAAATAGCGGCGGAGGGGAGGTGGCGATCGCTACACGAGCCGGAGAAGCGGCCCGTGTAGCGATCGCTACAGCAGCCGCTGCTGTCTGAAGCAGCAGACAGCGGCGGCTCTCCGGCCCGTGTAGCGATCGCAACACGGGCCGGAGAGCCGCCGCTGTCTGGAGCAGCAGGAAGCGGGTGCTGCTCCAGACAGCGGCGGCTGCGGCGGCTGCTGTACCGATCGCTACACGGGCCGGAGAGCCGCTGTTGCTGCTGTAGCCGCCGCTGTCTGGAGCAGCACCCGCTTCCTGCTGCTCCAGACAGCGGCGGCCCTCCGGCCAGTGTAACGATCGCCACCTCCCCTCCGCCTGTTCACGGGCGCTAGTACTTCTGTGTTTACGCTGCAATGTCGCCGACACCCCCACCCATTTTAACAAGACAAAAACACCTAAATAATCCGTAGAGAGTGATGTTTTTTTTTTAACCTACCGGGCGGGTCTTCCTTTCTGCTTTGTGCTGTTGCACAAACATGTCTGAACATCCATCCATCCATTTTCTGACCGCTTAATCCCTCATGGCGTCGCGGGCGTTTGCTGGAGCCTTTTTCCAGATAAAAAAATAATTGCAGCCGTCCAGTGGTTTCAGGGGCTTTCGTGCTCTCTTGTCCGTACTGGCCTGCGTGTTTATAAAGCAGCTGTGTCGCGGTACGAAACCCTCGGCCAGCATTTCACAGACTCGCTCCGTCCCTTCAGGCTTTTGCTGTGTGGATCTGGCAATCTGATCCCATCAACCATCAACTTACTCTTAAAACGATCTTGTGATACGTTATCTAAAGAAGAAAAATACCTGGAGAACTCGTCATTTCGTCAAATGGCGTGCCAACCAATATGGCCGCCACGCAAGGGGTTCTGGGTAACGGAGTCACGTGGTTGCAAGGGGTCTATTACTAATGAAAATCATCACGTGTTAAAGTCGTGTACAACTTGTTTCAGTGTTGGTTTGTGCTTCCGTCCATCGTGAAATAACTTGTTAACCTTGGCCTTTTAAACAGATTTGTCAAATTAAATCATACTTTAGGAGCGCCAGTCCTAACCACAACCTGACCATGAATTCGAGAAGTGCCACAATTTAATAAAATTAAAATAATAATATATCATATATTAATACAAAATGTAAAAAACAGATACATTGAATTAGCTAAATATATATTATGATTAAATAAAGCAATAATAAACATATTTTATTTTTACTGTCAAGAATTTACTTTATCATATAACATACTTTATTTTTTTTTCTTTATTTGTTCACATTTTTATTGAAATGATCCCCTATTAAACTATTTATTGTATGACCCATTTTCTCAATCACCATGGTGATCTGCTTTTTTTTTTTTAGCATATCCTGCTGGAAGATTTTGTTTTATTGATCGCAAAAATGGACAGAGAAATGTACCTGGACATTCTCGATGAGAATCCGAAAATGAAATGGGAGTGGGTATTTCAGCAAGAAAATGATCCCAAACAGTCAGTTGGTTTCAGAAAGACAAAATGAAGATACCAGAGCAACACAGTCAATCAGCTGATATGAATCCAATTGAAACCGTATCAAAAATCTGAAGAGCAGAGGTAGAACAAGAGGCCTCTCCAGAGTCTTTAAATTTGAAGACAGTTTGTGTGGAAGAATAACTCAAAATTGCACCTGACTGAATCAATGCAGCTAGTTTTTTGATATGGCAGACGTCTTGAAGCTGTCAGTATCAAAACAGGATTTTCTACCAAGTATCAAGTTAGTTCAAGCAAACCTCTTCAATCATATTTTTCCTGTAGTAAATATATATGGAAGAACATAACATATAACCAGAGGCTGGATATTGTAAAGGGTACCACATGTGTAACATGTGTACGAAGAACAAAGGTGACTTGTAGTGGAAATGGATTTTTTTTCTTCCTTTTTTGACAATGATGAAGAGTTGTTTATAGTAAATCACAGTGACAATGGGCAAAAAAGAAGAACGTAACAAAACATAATCCTTACCCTGTTTTGGCAAAATTAGTCCAGTAGGTCATGACGACTGCACTCAGCATCACATCATTCTTTGAAAAGTTGCAGTTAAAAAGATCCGTGGGGCCAATCATGGGGATCCCAAACACATACGGCACCTCGTCACCGTGGGCGGAATCCGCCCAGCTGGGCTTCATGTCACTTTGACAGTGGTGGTAAAAAGCATAGAAGTAGGTGGGTGAGCCGTACTGGGCATGGAGGTCGGCCGTGGCCACAGCTGGTGCCACCCACTGGTGGTCAGTGAAGAGTGCCACGAGGGTCTTGCGACGGGTTTCTGGATTTTCCTTGTCTGCCCAGTCAGTGTACATGAATTTGATGGTCTCCCGCAGGGTGTCCTTTCCCTCTGGGTAGCCATAGAGATGATCCACAAAGTCTGACACTGCAAAGTCAAAATCGTTGGCAGACACGCCATCCTCACTGTCCACAATGCCATCAACAAACTTGAACCCCTCTCCCTGGTTGACCCCCAGCATAATGTCGTAGTTTAGGAACTCCCCTTGCTCCATGAGAATCTGTGGGTCATCTGGGATCACATCTCCATCAATTACAGGCCCAAAAGCAATGTGATACTTTGCAGGCGTGACGTACTGCTCAATCAGCTCCTTGTAGTTTTTCTTTTGCAGGCACTCCACCAGGTCGATGGTGTCCAGCATGTTGCAGCCCACCTTCTCAGCGAGGGATCGGGTGTACTTTGCAGGCTGGTAATTGACGGCCCAGCTGGACAGCGCTGTCCCACTCTGGATGATGGCTTTCTGGAACAGATCTGAGATGGACACGAGTTTCAGTTAAACAGAATGGCAGTGTTAAATAATGGCATTCTTCCTTTAGTGGCTACACACTTTGTCCTAAAGGATGGACATGTGTAAAAATTTATCATTTGGTTGTTTCAGATGATTAGACAAACATAAAATTAGTAAAATAAGCATTTTTCAACCCAGTGTGGCCCTATTTCAAAAAGTAATTACCCTTAAACCTAATGACTGCGAGAGTCACCCTGGGTAGCAGCAACTTCCATAAATATAACCGTTAATGAGTCTTTCACATCACTGTAGAGGAACATCAGCCCCACTCTGCTTTGCAGAATGGTTTTGATTCAACCACATGGAAAGGTCTTTTGAGAATGAATAACCTGTTTGAGGTCATGCTACATTTAATTTAGATTTAAATTTTAACTTTCACGAGGACACTGCAAAATCTTAATTTTGGCGCTCTGGGCCATTTAGAGGTGAACTTGCTGATATGCTTCGGATCATTGTCCTTCTGCCTTATTGCCAATGTGGTGATGGCTGTCAAATTTCCACAATTTTATGTTTGTTATAGTGGGGGTGGGGGGTGGGGACGGGGGATGGGGGGTCTTTCTAGGAGTTTGGCAGCTGAGCCTCTCGTGAATAGACAGGGCCAAAATTAACTTTTTTTATGTTCTTAACACCCTGACAGCAAGAACAAATTGCTTGGTTCTTGCTGAATATGAAGCAGGCTTTAGATGTTTGGTTTTTTTTGCGTCTTCTGTGACCTTGTGGATAATTCAGGGTGGTCTTGGAGTAATTTTGGCAGTGGTAAAGATTTGTCTTATACTGCAAAGGTTCACAACTGTTCCATGTTTTCTTCATTTCTTAATGTAGTTCTGTGCAGTCCCAAAGCCGTAGAAATAATTTAAACAATGATAGATGTCAATGGCCTCTTTTACAAACTATTTCTTTCAAAAACCCACAAAGGCAAACTATCTCTATGCTCCCTGCAAGTAGAGATGCCGATCCCCCACATAGCTTTGAGTGAACAAATAATATAAATGACAATGCAGGACAACAGGATGTGTGGAGCAGCATTTATGTCAGAAGCACCATTGCTTCTGAGCTCTCCCCCTACCCCCTACCTTTGTTGGCCAATTGAATGCTTGATTGAATTAATTTTCTATAGCTTACCTACTTAATCTGCTGGTCAAAAATAATTTTTCAAACTTGTATATGCTTGTCAACCCTGCTGCAGACTGGTCGCATAAACCAAATCCGATCCCTATATCACTAAATCAACCCCAAAGCCAGCTCGCATCTATAGAAGCCAGCCAATGCGTTACTGTTACGCAAGCTAGGAGCGATGACACTTAATGGCAGCCATGACTGCCAAGGATGTAACAACCTGTTATCCAGTTTTAGAGGGGAAATACTTATTCATATAGAAAAAGGGTGGTTTGAATAGCTTTATATAATTTAATGATAAAATATATATTTAAAACCGTTTTGGTATTTACTGGTATTTGGTAGATTAGACTAGGTTTGTCTGATATTAAAAGCTTTCTGATGAATGTGAAATATTGGAGAGAAATATTGAGAGAAGCAAAAAAGATGCAAACTAAACCAAAGAGCCGTCAGCAAGTGTTGTAGTCTCAGATTACTTGACATAGCTAATTTCTGGATGGCAAACTGGATTGAATGCAGACATTTCAACAGTTTTATTGTGCAATATTTTCTTACTATAGCTTGATGCGCTTCCAATCAGCAAATAGGTCACAATACATTCCGTCTTATTTTTCTTTTTGACAGTTCTATTTATATCCAAACACAGAATGGAGACTCAAGCAGGCTGATTTGAAAAGTATGTTTTCAGCACAGAGCCGGCATTTCCCAGAAGGCCTGTTTAGCTACCATGTGAGCTTTTACTGCCGCCGCTCTCAGTCTGATAGTGAGCTTCAGCTCCACCTCGACTCAGATGTTTACTTCAAAACAGCGCCCACAGAGTGACGGCGAGGTTTCATGACCCTGGCATGTTGATGCACAGGCTGATGATGCTGCTGTTTTCAAGGCAGATTTACAGCGGCTCTCCGACTGACAGAAGCGAATGCAACAAGCCACATTACATTTCTCTGTGATGTACTATGCAGAAAATAAAGGCTTCCTTGCAGGGCATGGGGTGTTTGTTTACGACCGCAGCCCTGAGTACTTCCCCTTCAGAGCATCCAGACTGTTATCTAGATGTAAAGTAAGCCGTTTCTGCTCCTGCAACTACACGACGCAGAAAAATAAAACAGATCCAAACACTGCAGCACAACAAACACTATTGTTCTCTTTGATCTTCTTCTCCAGGCTCTTGCCCCTTTGGATTACTTTTAAAACGAAGCCAACAGACTTTTACCTGCTATATCAAAAACTTAAATTGGTACAAGAGGGATTTGTTTGTTTTTTTCCACAAAGCCTCCGATCTAGAAGGTAAAATAGATTAAATGCAACGGTTAGGTAGATTTAAAAGATCTCCTCTTTAAAACACAACACAATCCATTTAATCCATTCTCAAGGTTCTGGACTCATTCAATTAAAAATAGAAACACTTTCCTGAATAAAACATGAATATACTGTTGAAATCATATATTTTTATCCATACTATAGACAGAAGCCACAGGGCCTTTTTTCCTTGCTGTCTGATATTAAACCTGGATAAAACGTTTCCTGTTTGAGGTCAGTCAGGATTGCCAACATTATTTCCATTAGCTAAATATTAGGATAATGACAGCTTTTGATAAGACCTTTTTATTTATTTTTTTACCATTGATGGGAACCATTCGTTCCCATCCATGTCCTCATTATTTAGTAGAACTGCCTTTTAAACAAAAAACTAAATTGCTGGTATTCTGGAAAACACTGTCCATTAATGTTCACTGAGGGGTTGTGATGGACCCTCCAGAACATGGACTTTGTTGTCCTTCAGCCTCTTTGTAACTAATATCATTGTATGCTGAGGAACATTGTTCTGTAGGAAGACACAATTGTATCCAAGCTTTAAGTTTGTGGCTGATGTCCTGAGATTTTGATTCAATATTTGCACATAGTGCTCTGTACTCATGATGCATCTGTTTTGTTACGTGCACCAGTTCCATTAGCAGCAAAACAACCCCACAGTATGATACTGTCACCTTCACAAATACTACTTACAGCATGAATGCTGAGGTCAGGTTTTTAGGTTTATATCCAGACGCTGTGTTGAGCTGAGCTCCAAAGGAAGCAGCAGTGGTAAGACACATAAACTTCTGGAGTGGAAACAACTTAGAGAATTTCTTTTTTTAAAATTGTCCGAAACAGCAGAGCTTCACAATAAATAAGAAACATGTGTCTTGTTTGCAAGATTTAAAGTTGTAACAAACACTATATTAGTACTCTTCTCATAAATATAAATATTACTGCTGTCATGTTACCACAGGCTGTGGTGTGGTGAGCTCGTCCTTATTCCATGTAGTTCACAAAATAGTAAATAATTTGGACATTAAAACTGTATTGTTGATTAACTGTTTTTCTTTTTAATTCTATTATAAGCTCAAGCACTCATGTATTAAATAAATGAAATAATATGAGTATGATTGTTTTTAATGAAATAAATGTGTTAGAATCTTTATGCATAGACAGACTGAAAGGAGAAGCATGTCTGAACATGTTCATTGAAGGATGTGAGGCTAGCCTGTACTTGGTAGTAAAGGCTGTTGAACGAAAGGCCATAGATGAAGCTTGTTGACTGGAATTGGCCCCGAATGAGGAAGAGCCTATTGCTCACACCAACGGTTTTCAAAGCACATAAAAAACAGGTTTGGCCGCTCAGGACTCAGTCCTCATCACAGAAGACAAGTCACACAAAGCAGAAGAAAGAAGAAAGTCAGGATGGAGATTCAAGTTGTGAGCCTTTGTGAGCAGGACATCTTCAGAGCGTTGCTCTGATGTCCAGAGGAGGAAAGTCAACTCCTTTACACAAGAAACAGGGTCACCTTAGGATTCTATCTGTGGAATGGGTCAGTCTGCTTCCCAACATTTGGGATTTTTGTATTTGCTTGATTCCGCTGTTACTAATTCTCAGCTAAAGCATACTAATTAAAGAAGCATATAAAAATTATATTAGACTTTGTGGACATTCGATTTATCGAGTCGCTTTTTTATTGAGTTCTTTAAGGGTTGTAAAACAGACGCTGCATGGTTCTAGAAATATTTAGAAGGTCTTCAAAGGTTGCCTGTAGCCAAACTTCATAAACAACATCCTTGAAACATTCTGACTTTCTAAAACTTAACCAGTCCAATAACAAGTGTAGGTAAAAATGTAGGTTTAACTTAGGCGGTGGACAGGAAATAGATGGCCTCAGACTACTAGGTTGCCATACTTGTCTACTGGGTGAAAAAAGGTGTGGCCTTAGGAGGGACGTGGTTAGTAGATCGGATGTGTCGTAATTATCTAGCTAGGAAGGTCTCATAGGAACTCTAAACAGGGTAATATTCACTAGGTTAAGAGATCTTTAGAACCCTAGCTAGTTATAGCTTTAACCTAAAATACAGAAGGATGAAGGAGGGGGTTTAGTTCAAGTCCAACAACAACACCACTACAACTCTCCCTGCTGTTTGGGCACCAGGGCAATGTACATGGTGCTTCTCTAGATATTTGAAAGGAAATGGCCTTCAACTTTATCAATGTCTTCAGGAAAAAAATAATTTCTTATTGTATTTGATTTATTAAAATGCCCTGCAGCTAAGGTGTATACTGTTAATCTTGTTATCTGTGGAGAACAAAAGATAAGTAAAACCAGTAAAATAATAATATTTGAAAGATGTAAAACATCTTTTTGACAGAATTCAGAACATACTGTTACCTATAAATTTATTCTATGCCCTGATGATTAGATGCTTCATCTAAACCTTCTACCTGTATGTTAGACCCAATCCCAACCAAGTTGTTTAAGGAGGTATTCCCTCTGATCAGTGGTCCTATTTTAGACATGATTAATCTATCCTTGGTAAATGGATATGTACCACAGGCTTTTAAAGTAGCTGTTATTAAACCTTTACTTAAGAAACCATCTCTTGATCAAGATGAGTTAGTAAATTACAGACCTATATCTAATCTTCTTTTCTTATCTAAAATTCTTGAGAAAGTAGTTGCTAATCAACTATGTGAACATTTACAAAGTAATGACCTACTTGAGGAGTTTCAGTCAGGCTTCAGAGCTCATCATAGCACTGAAACAGCTCTGGTGAAGGTCACCAATGATATTCTCATGGCCTCAGATAATGGACTTGTGTCTATACTTGTCCTGTTAGATCTCAGTGCTGCATTTGATACAGTTGATCACAATATTCTCCTACAAAGACTTGAGCATACTGTAGGGATTAAGGGAAAAGCATTAGGCTGGTTTAAATCTTATCTGTCGGACAGATTCCAGTTTGTTCATGTTAATAATAAATCTTCTTCAAACTCTAGGGTCACTTGTGGAGTACCACAGGGTTCAGTCCTTGGACCAATTCTATTTACTATATATATGCTTCCCATTGGCAAAATTATCAGACAGCATGGGATTAATTTCCACTGTTATGCTGATGACACTCAGCTATATTTATCCATAAATCCTGATGAATCCAATCAGTTACTTCGACTGCAGTCATGTCTTGATGACATCAAAAGCTGGATGACTTTAAATTTCCTGCATTTAAATTCTGACAAGACAGAAGTTGTAATCTTTGGGCCAGAGTCTTCAAAAAATAAAGTTCTTAATCAATCCCTTAATCTGGATGGCATTAACTTGGCCTCTGGTAATAAAGTTAAAAATCTTGGTGTTGTTTTCGACCAAGACATGTCATTTAAATCCCATGTTAAACAGGTTTCCAGAGTTTCCTTTTTTCACCTCCGGAATATCGCCAAAATTAGAAACATTCTGTCCAGGAGTGATGCTGAAAAACTAGTCCATGCATTTGTTACTTCAAGGCTGGACTATTGTAATTCTTTACTATCAGGAAGTCCACAAAATGCAGTTCGAAGTCTTCAGCTGATTCAAAATGCTGCGGCAAGAGTTCTGATGAAAATCAACAAGAGGGATCATATGTCTCCAATTTTAGCTTCCCTTCATTGGCTTCCTGTTAAATCAAGAATAGAATTTAAAATTCTCCTTCTAACGTATAAAGCCCTTAATAATCAAGCTCCATCATATATCAGAGCTCTGATTACCCCGTATGTTCCTAACAGAGCACTTCGCTCTCAGACTGCAGGTCTGCTGGTGGTTCCTAGAGTCTCTAAAAGTAGAATGGGAGGCAGATCCTTTAGCTATCAGGCTCCTCTCCTGTGGAACCAACTCCCAGTTTTGGTCCGTGAGGCAGACACCCTATCTATTTTTAAGACTAATGTTAAAACTTTCCTTTTTGACAAAGCTTATAGTTAGAGTGGCTCATACCCTGAGCTATCTCTATAGTTGTGCTGTGATAGGCTTAGGCTGCTGGAGGACATCAGGGTCTAATTTTCTCACTCTACTGATTTCTACTGTTCTTCAGTCTACTGTTCTCCAGTTTTGCATTGTATTACATTGAAATGACTGTCGTCATTTCAGCTTTTAACTTTTTGCTCTCTCTCTTTTTCTTCATAGTAGGTACACCTGGTCTGGCGTTCTGTTAACTGTGACATCATCCAGAGAAGACGGCTCACCCGCTACTTCCATCTAATGTAGAACAGATTACTAGATCAATGTGTGCTTCTGTGCTTTTTTTGTCTCTCTTGTTGTGTCTCTGTTCTGTCTTCTGTAACCCCAGTCGGTCGAGGCAGATGACCGTTCATACTGAGCCCGGTTCTGCCGGAGGTTTTTCCTTCCCGTTAATGGGTGGTTTTTCTTCCCACTGTCGCTTCATGCTTGCTCAGTATGAGGGATTGCAGCAAAGCCATGTACAATGCAGATGACTCTTCCTGTGGCTCTACGCTTCCCCAGGAGTGAATGCTGCTTGTCGGGACTTTGATGCAATCAACTGGTTTCCTTATATAGGACATTTTTGACCAATCTGTATAATCTGACCCAATCTGTATAATATGATTGAACTTGATTTTGTAAAGTGCCTTGAGATGACATGTTTCATGATTTGGCGCTATATAAATAAAATTGAATTGAATTGAATTGATGTGTTGGTTTAATGAATAACTTTAAGTCACGGATTTTTGATTGTTTGAAATATTTTCTTTTAATTTTAAATATTAAATATTATTTACGTGATATCGATATATCATTCTCCTGTTGACTCTGACTGCTTATCTGTTTTTTTTTTTCAGAATCAGAAATACTTTAATAATCCCAGAGGGAAATTACTGTTTCAGTACAACCGCCATCACATACATCACAAATATTACAGGGGGAGACGAGGCCATGCTGCCAAGGACATCGCTTACACGGTGCCCACAGGGCGCTGCCATTACTCTGTGGAAAGATAGGGGCCACAATAGAGGGAGGAAAAAACACATATTTCAAACTTTATCCTAATACAGAATACCGTTTGAGATATCAAAAGGCTCGGCACGAGAAGCACAAATAAGACGAGACACATAAAAGCAGAAAGGTTAACATTGGAGACTAGTCGCATGTAAGTTCATGTTTTTGTGAGCATCAGTTATGTGTGTCTGTTTGGGTGAAGTGTTGATATTTCTGTGAACACTCTCCAGAGGCCAATTTTTCTTATGTGTTTATGTGATCAAGTTTTTTTCATTACCAGAGTTTTATCAAATCTTGCAATTTTCTAAAGGCTGTGGCATAAGATATTTAAAAAGTCTCAGCGTTTGGCGCCCTGAGGCAGCATCTGTCCATACCACTAAGCAAAACCTTTATGCTTTTTATAGATGTTTGTGCTCTGCAACTCTGTATAAGTAGGGTGAAAAAATGCAGATTCAAAAGTCAGCTCTGATTTCATATGTAAATGTTGCTGTGCTTTGAGATGGAAATTCATAGCAAAACTTACCTTCTGAGTAATGCGACAGGCAGAGCAGGCTGACGCACGACGCTCCAGCCCCCGAGCCAAAAATGGTCACTCTTTTCGGGTCCCCTTTGAAGGCATGGATGTTTTCTTTGATCCACCTGAGAGCCTGAATCTGATCCAGAAGACCGTAGTTGCCCTTGGCTGCTTGGTCACCTGTGCTTAGAAAACCTGAAACGATGATAATAAAGAAAAAGATGAATAGATGTTATTTGTTTTAGCACTCAGTGATAGGTTAAAGCTTTTAATGTTTGTGATATTTGCAAAAAAATAGTTATTTTTCTGGTGATTGGAACACCCTGTAAACAAGAGCTAAACAGTTTAATATAGCGATTGAATAACTTAATGTAAGCTATAAGCTCTTTAGTAATACTGGCTGGCTCTTTTTAGTCATGGTAAAAAAAATATTTTCAACTATCAATCTATCAATCTAATATTGGGGGAGAGTATTTAAACCATTGCTGTCCCCATGTGATCTAACAGATGCTGGTGATCCAATGGATCTGAGGACTTGGGGGATAACAGTGTGTGTTCTCACAATGCGTGGAAAAAAAGACATCGGCAATCACCTGGAGAAGCATTTTTTTGCACATTTATTGGCAAAAGATATAAGGCTGTGGGTGACTGTGGCTTGATGGGTTGAGTAGTTGTCTTACAATCAGAAGGTTGTGGGTTCAATTCCAGCTTCCCCTTGCCACATGTCAATGTGCCCCTGGGCAAGGCACTTAACCTAACCCCAAGTTGCCTACCGAGCTGCGTCTCAGTGTATAAATGTGTGCGTGTTAGTGAGAGCGACTGGGTGAATGTGGCTATAGTGTACAGCGCTTTGGGTGGTCAGCATGACTGGAAAAGCGCTATATAAGTTCAGTCCATTTACCATAATCTATATCTCAAAGTTTTTTAAAGGAGAAGTCCAGTCAACAAGGAAAGATCAGTGGATCATTAGCTATACCACGTCCGTGGTGATTTAATGAATTTAGCGTTAATCAATAAGAAAATAAAAGCATAAGTTTGTCGTCTCGATCACCATATTTGGGCAATAATGACCACCCGACATCACATCCTGTGACGTAATGTTGCGGTAAGGCACTCCGCTCTACAAGTTAATTCAATAGGAACTGTTGTACACAGCTGCGATCAACAACAACTATTCTGGATTTCGAGAGGACTTCACCATTGAAATTCAAGAGCGCTATTGTTGAAGCAACAATGCCCATGTGCATGGCAGTTGGATGTTCCAATACATCGGGTAAAAGTGAAAAAAAAAAACATTAGTTTTGCAATTCATGATCCACCACAGGCTCTTGTTGGATTGCCTACTTGAAGAGGGAGGATTTACCATCGAACGTCTGGCCAGTGAAAAAACAATTCATCTATAGCCAACATTTCAAAGATGAATGTCTTCAAGATGACATGAGAGCGAGAATTTTCGGTAGGTTTTTCTTTTTTATAATGTAGAATTTGCCGGGACATTTGTTTACCCGACTAGAGGGGCGGAGTGATACGACACACTTGGAAAGAATGCTCACTGTTGCGAAGCCCACTTATTTTATGCGAGTTTGGTCTTCTTTTTTCTAAAGTTGCTTGCTTTGTGAGTTGCGGGGTGCAGTTTTTTGGGCTTGTTTCTGAAAGTGAAGTCGCTTGTTCACGCTCTAAACTAAGTGACGCTGAACTATTATTTGTTGTCTTTTTATGCCTTTAAAATGTAAAATTAGTATTACTTTAAACTGAAATGCTTAATAACATGTCTATCTTTGTTTAAGAGGTTAAAACATTTTTTTGCCATGAAAACAGATATTTATTTACAAGGGGACAGATTGGGACATTGGGACTTGCTCAACAGCCGATCCAGCAATCTGAAGTCACAAACGGGAAGTGGCAGTTCTGTTCTTCACCAAGATGGATGCCTCCATAAAAGCATATTCAATTGGAAATTACTCTTAATTAAAAAGCTTATCATTTTTTGAACAGTATGTAATAATTTTATATTTAAAGTACTTTCAGCAGTTTGAATTCTGATTTTGACAGGGACTTCTCATTTAAATCACCCAACATACACTGAGAATTATTATTCACATGCAGAATATGTCTTCTCTGGTGTTTACATCCTAGCAGATTCACCTAATGGTCAGACCATGCAATGCTTATAAAAATGGCTTAAAGCGATTGAGCTCCAAACACTGGATTTCCATCTCTCTAATGTTGGATTTTTTATGTTTAGCCCATTGGTTCTGTCTATATTGAGGGTAAACACTGAAAGTAACCTAATTAGCCCATTTGATTATACCTAAACTTTTTTCAGCTGCCTTTAGTCCTTATCTATGTGGTGTTTTATGCCAGTTTTATGTAGTTTAGATGGAAGTCAACATTGTCTTTTCAATAACCATTCAACAAAACTTTCCTAGGTGCCCAGGTTTCAGTAAAGATGTTGACCAATAAAGTTCATGATAATTGAGTTAGAGATGGTTTGATTGAAATTTGTCAACAGGACAATAGGTAAATGGTAGGTAGTTATTTTGATTTTGCATATATTTCTAATGTAGGTATCAATAAACAAAGGAATTGGGGACATCTATCCATTTTTGAGTGTGGGATCAAAATACTGATTGTATAAGGAAATCAAATATACCACATCTAGAGCAAGAGGACTGAAAAATATAAGAACCAACATATCACAGCCCAGTCAAAGTCCAAATCGCAATCTGATTGAACTGCAGGGCCAAATATCTACAAACCTCAATGACCTCAAGCAATGTTGTAGTAAAATGTGGGTCAAAATTCACCCACAAACATGCCATTGACTAATACAGTATAATTTTACTGAGAGTTATTGCTGCCAACAGTAGTTCAACAAGCTGTTTAATGTTTTTTTTTTTCCATTGGCAATTATCGATAAAATCATAAATTTTATGAATAATATGTTTGAAATAAATGAATGGAAATGGGAAATGACGCTTGTATGGACAAGGACTGATTTAATAGAAGTTTGACTCTATTTAACTGCAATAAAAAAACTCTGAGCTAAAGCCACCTGAGTCAAAGGCTTCTAATTCCCTTTTATTAAATTTATAAACACCCAGAAACCTTTCAAGAATTATTTTTCATGCAATAAAGTAGTTCCGGACAAAATAAATAGCTTCCTACAATTTAAACAATCCTTCCCAGACTGATGTCACTGAATTTGTTTCTCATCTGTTCTTGAAGATGTTAGATGGACAGTGCATGATGATACATTTCTGTTTAAGATTGTTTAGCCTATTTCATGTTATCAGACAGGTTCTGTTTCAATAATTTCAGGCCCGGGGGAAGATGAACCCAGCTCTGCATCATCATCTGAAGACAGCTTTTTGTGCTGACTCAGTTTAACCGCCTCTGACATTAACAATTTGAAGGTCTAAAACATTTAACTGCGATCTTAAAAAAAAAAAAAAAAAAAAACGGTAATAAGACAAAGCCTTTATAGGATGAACTATTTGTTTTTATCTTCACTGTATAAATCGCAAAGCTACCTTTGTACTTCATCACACCTCGTCTGAGTGGCTCTATAATGACATGTAAGACAATAAAATGTGGTAATACACATGCTGTCTGGCTGTTCCAAGTATCAACAGCCAAGTGGGGAAGTATGCTAATTTAATTGTACCCATTGCACCAGAAAAGGTTGCCCAGTAGGCACCCCAGCCAGGCTGACTGGCCAAGCAGCAGCCTCATCATTCCAAAAACTTGTTAACAAATTAGCAAATACCACTAAACCCATTAAGTGGCTTTCTAAATCGTACCACAGAGGGTTCCTGGCTGCACCTCCCTGCCAAGCCTGGCAGCGACAGCCGGTCGCTGTGAGCTAACCAAGACCGAGGAAGTGTAAATGACAAATGGAATGAAAATGACTTTGCAAGAATGCAGGGAAGAAGGAAAATAGGTAGCCTGTGGCTCTTTGATACACCACAGATCTAGTTTGTCATGGTGAGATGGAGGGAATGATGGGACGAGGAGGGCAAGGGTGGGGGGGATTAAAGGCTGATGGCATCCTCCTAGACCCTGCAGGATGGCCCTGAAGCTGCTCTCCCCTTCAAGACCCCTTTCAGCCCCCCTCAGACTTTCATTTCGCTGCTCTCTTTTTCTCTTCCTTCACATCCCTCACCTCAAAGGAGCCAAAGAGAGAAGCATGCTTAGAGGCACTCCTCAGGAGGTGTGAAGATTAGTCAAAGATTCATTTCAAAGCAGCATGTTCTCGAAATAGACTACTCGTATAACTGTCTGCTGCCACAGACATCCCAAAGAAAACCATTAAGCAAAGGGGATCAAAAAACAGTACACATAACCTTTATACGGAGATTCGACTCGTTTTAATCAGCGTCAAATATGTACACATTTACCTAAATGTTTAAATAAGTGGTTTTGAAAGGTACAGAATGTCTTTTAAACCATTTCTGCCTCAATTTATCGACAATTTGTTAAAAAAATATATTTATTTTTTACATTTTTGTCATCACGCAGAGGCTAAATTATGTCGAGACGGGTTGTTCAAATATTGCACATGTAAAAGATTTATATGTTGGTATTTAATATGCAGATGAGCTAAATTAGGTATCATTGGATATAACTCTGACTGCTAGATGACAGTAAAATGATCACAATATGATCCATGGTATGAAATAGTTTCAGGCTAATTTGCTTAATTTGACATGACCAAGGCTCATTTACTTCTAGTTGGTGATTGGCTACTGCTGGTACTTCCTTTTTGCGGCAAAAATAGAAAGAATTTGGCAGCACTAATTGGACTGACAAAAATCAAATGGGAAGTTCAAGAAACCCAGTGAAGATTTATGAGTAGCATTCATAGATTCAAGCTAGAATGTTCAGAAGGGCATTTGGAGAACATTTTGTAACAAATACTGATTCCAAAGTCATGAGTCAAAAACAGCTGTATATAAATTATTTATACATAGTTTTCACCTGCAGATAATATAGGAGTGGTAGAGATTCATGGAAACAACCCAGAAACCACCAAGTCTAAAGCCTATGATGTCTACCAAGGGGAAACGGCTTGGACACCAGTAAAGACAATGCATTTTTCTGGACTGAGAGGGTGACAAACAAGAAAGACCAACTGCTGGGAATGGTATTGGCACTACAATGCTGCAGGGCTTTTGCAATGCTAGTGGTCCTGGTGCACTGCACATTCAATAATTAAACATAAGTACCATTAGATTTTACCAGTTCCCCTTAAACCACCAGAAACACACAATATGGTTATGGAGTACTAATAATTTTTGAAATGGCTAACATTAAGCTTCTGGAAGAGTATTCACAATCCTCCTTGTGTTAAATGGTAAATGGCTTGTACTTGTATAGCGTTTTAACTAGTCTTGACGACCTCCAAAGTGCTTCACACTACAGTTCAGTCATTCACCCATTCACACACACATTCACACCCTGACGGTGGTGAGCTATGTAAGTAGCTACAGCTGCCCTGGGGCACACTGACAGAGGCGAGGCTGCCATGCACCGGCGCCACCGGGCCCTCTGACCACCACCAGCAGGCAATGCGGGTAAAGTGTCTTGCCCAAGGACACAATGACATAGACAGTCAGTGTGGGGGATTGAACCGGCAACCCGCCAATTGCAAGACGAACTCCCTAACCTCTGTGCCACGTCGCCCCTGATCATGTTGAAAATATAATTAGAACAGATTCTGCATCAATAAACCAGTTCATTGTTATTGTTTTGATGCGGGTTTGTTGCACATGCGCGCCGGACTGGTAGGCAAAAGGCGAACACAATGGCGAACGCAAACAGAGAAACTGACGAGTTCTCCACGTATTTTTCTTCTTTAGATAACGTATCACAAGATCGTTTTAAGAGTAAGTTGATGGTTGATGGTATCAAATTGCCAGATCCACACAGCAAAAGCCTGAAGGGACAGAGCGAGTCTGTGAAATGCTGGCCAAGTGTTCAGTACCGCGACATATACAGCTACCTTATAAACACGCAGGCCAGTACACACGAGAGAGCACGAAAGCCATGAAACCACTGGACGGCTACAATTATTTTATATCGGGACATGTGCACCAGCAACCCCTGGGACCCCATGAGGGATTAAGCGGGTCAGAAAATGGATGTATGGATAGATGTTCAGACATGTTTGTGTAACAGCAGAAAGCGGAGTCGGACACATGCCGCGGAATGCTCCATCGCTAACATCAGCTCCCCGGGTCTCCACTTGTTTAAATTAGCAGTTCATCATGCTGAAAGCTATGGGCTGATTAAGACAAGTGCTGATGAGATTTAATAAAGTACTTAAAATGCAATAGAAAATAAATAATACTCACTTTCATAATGTGTATTTGAAGTGGGATCTGAGTGCAGACAGGAAGGTGGGACAGGCATTGTGATGGTTTATTACTAATGACAGAAAACTTACAGCAGAAACACAAGGACAACAGAACATGATGAGTGAACAGAGTCACAGACAGCAAAACGAGGAGAAAAATGGTGAATAATTGAAGGATCCAGTGGAGAAAAATTATCAACAGGTACTTAAAGTCTAACTCTTGGACTGAATGTATTTTTACGCAGATGCATTCAAATAGTCAGCAGAGAAAAGAAATGTATATTATATGTGAATTATGTGCGCCGTTTGGAAGTAATTTCGATAAAACTTGCTGTATAAGCGAAAGAGCCCGAACATTCTTCCATCGGGCTGTTTTGGAAAGTGACGTCACAAATAGAACGAGTACCGTGCATCCGGCTGCTAACACTACGACTTTCGCTACCGATTTATTCAATTTAATGAATAACTCTTACTCTACGTACAAAAATGTAATAAAAAAAATGTCTGATACATCTACAAACTCCACCTCAAGCATCGGCGACTCCGATACCAAATATATATACAAAGAAACGGAGTTTGAACAAGGTGAACCTGAGGAGACTATATCTAACGCTGCCCAAGACATAGAGCCCATGCTCCATTGTAAGTACCCCTCAAAATCCTCTCTCGTGAAGTGTGAATTGCATAAAACACTTTTGTCACTGCCGGCAATCCAGTCCTTTTGCGTTTCTTTTACGAATTTATCCCATTTCTTTTGATCCTTCGGCCAAGTATGTAGCGCTACTTTCCGGCCTGCACTATACCGCGGTGAAGTTGGTTTGACATTGGCTCTGACATTGGCACTGACTCCGCAGAGCTTGAATGTCCAATGTCAAACCAACTTCACCGCGGTCTGCACTACAGCCACCAACTACGCACCTAGAAGGCATTTTATTGTGGACTTAGTTCGGCGATTTTTTTTAATATACGTACATGTACAATGTATGCAAACCCTCTGGCATGAGTCTGTGAAAAGGATTAATAGGACAAAAACACTGAAATAATCCTTAGTGAACAATGTTTGTTTTAACCTACCGGGCGGGTCGTCCTCTCTGCTGAAGCGCTGTGTGTCCGACTCCGCTTTCTGATGTTACACAAACATGTCTGAACGTCCATCCATCCATTTTCTCACCCGCTTAATCCCTTATGGGGTTGCAGGGGTTGCTGATGTCTATGTCCTGATATAAAATAATTGTAGCCGTCCAGTGGTTTCATGCTTCCATGCTCTCTCGTGTGTACTGGCCTGGCGTGTTTATAAGGCATCTATATATGTCGCCATACGGAACCCTTGGCCAGCATTTCACAGACTCGCTCCATCCCTTCAGGCTTTTGCTGTATAAATCTGGCAATCTGATACCATCAACTTACTCTTGAAACGATCTTGTGATACGTTATCCAAAGAAGAAAAATACATAGAGAACTCGTCAGTTTCCTCTGTTTGTGCCTGCTATGTGTTCGCCTTCTGCCTTCCAGTCCGGCGCACATGCGCGGAAAAACCCGGATGAAAACAATAGCAGTGAACTGGTCTATAAGCGACACAACAGCCACCAACTACGCACCTAGAAGGCATTTTATTGTGGACTTAGTTTGGCGATTTTTTTTAAAAGCGCTTGCTCAAAGTAGACGTGGATCAGCAGATTTGGTGTGTGAAAGAAGATACTGGAAAACATCCATATATCCTTGTTCGCCGTACAGGTTGTACAACGTGTGTTTCTATGCAAGTTCGCTTCGCGCATTCTTGGTGTTCTTGAACTGACGTCACACGTCGGAAATGGCCGATCGTAAACGGAGGCAATACTCAAATGTGGAATACGATAATCGGTGTAAAAAATGCGCAATATTTCATATTTAAACTTAATTTGAACACTTTTGATACATGAATATTCAAAGTTTACCTTGTTCTGGAAGTTATTCAATGGTTTTCAGGATTTCTTTTCAGTCCAAGAGTTAGACTTTAAATACTGAGGGAATTGTGGAGAGAGACATTAGATGCAGGTGTTCTAATCAGGAGATATGTGGAGCAGCTGAGGCAGAAGGTACACAGGGAGGCTGGTGGAGGGAGACTAATTAACACAGAGGAAGCTGAACTAAGACACAATGTCTATGTTCACACTACAGGTCTTGATGCTCAAGACCTGGCTGAAATTAGATTTTTTTTTTGAGGTGGCCGTTCATACTAAAACTTTATGACTGTATGATATGACTGGCATCAAGACCGCAAAGTGACACGCAAGTGCAGATAACATAAGGAGATATCACACAGCTGCACTGTTTACAGAATTGTTTTGTAGAAGTGTTCAACAAAGTTTAGTTAAAAAAAACAACTCGAAAAAAATCAAAACACTGAAAAAAGCTGGCATCTGTCCTTGTTATTATTATAGAACGGAAATATTGAGACCACATCATAGCAAGACGAAATAAGGTGATAAAAAAGCGGAACCTCTATTAAAAATGGTCTTTTATAAAGCAAATGCTACTACTGTGTGTGGATGCATAGTGAGAGCCAAGAGAGGGACTTGAAAGACAAATAAAATGCAACATGACTGTTCAGACCGTGGACGCTTTGAAAAATATCCGATATGTTACCTAATTAGCACCACATATGGAAGTGGCAGAAATCAGATTTTTTGGGGGTTGAAAAGATTGGAATTGGGCCAGTCACACTGCCAAGAAAAAGATGGGTATGGGTCGCATATGGGCAAAAAGATCAGATTTTGGTCACATTTCTTTGCAGTGTGAACAGCCAATGAAACACTAAACCAAGGGGGCCAGACAGATACTATCTGAATGGAATAACTACAAAACACGGAAAATAGGAAATAAATGAAAAAAATTAAACCTAAAGCAATAAACTAAAATGGCAACACAACCAACTGGGAAAAAAATAAAAAATAGAGAAAAAACAAACCCATACACCTAAGGATCTCAACAATCACATGGAGATAAACTGCTTGCAGCTGCATTTGACATTTCAATCCTGCTGCTTTTATCAGAGCGCCACCATGGAAATTAAACCAGAGCAGAGCTGTCAATATCCAGATGGAAAAAAACACTAATGGCACACATTTAAAAACACCACTCAGAGTGAGTCAGATGAAGGAATCGCTGTACAGCCTTTTACCCAGACCAGTGACAGAAAATTTTCATTTCTAGTTTCACTTGACAGGGACACTTGGTAAGTGCTTGGTTAATGCAGTGTAATAAAATGTGTCTCAAGATGGACTGACAAATGCAATTTTACCTAAAAAGAAAGTATTGGTCATCAGAGAGTGAAATTATACAGCTTTCATCACAGACTTCAGAAATCATTCCATTCATTCAACGTCATTGCTTCTTTATTAAAGATTCAGACATGCTGCAGTTCTTTAGGTCTCAGCTCTCTTATTAACACCACTCTTTTTGTTTTGTTCTGTCAGATTTAACCAGAAGCCACTGGAGACCCCGCCTTTTGTGCCCCACTTCGCTCTCTTAAACCCCAAAAGGAGCTTGTTTTGAAGGCTGTCATATAACTATTATTTACCACAGTTCTTCTTCAGTTGCTAATGAATATGATTATTAACCACGTTATCAATGTTTTGTAACAAATATTCATGTTTTGGACATTTTCATTCCAGTTATAGTGATTTTTCTCTCTTTGTTTTGGAAAAAAAATTATCCAGTGTAAAACAATAAAAGATAACATTTTAAATGCAATTTTAACACTAAATACTGAAATGTAAAGGAATCTGATTTTAGTTTTTTCCCCTCAAAAAACACATATTAAATAAGAGTCAATGGAACACAAAAAATTTCAGAAAAGATGCATAAATAAAATTAGGAAATGGACCAAGGTGGTGCAAAATCAGAACTCCTTTTTCTTCAGCACTGTTTAGCTGAAGATATTCAGTTGATGAAAGGAATAATTTTTATTCACAGTTCATTTCATAAAGCTGATGTTTTCCTGTTTTGCTAATTTATTTAAATGGATTTCCTAGTCCTAGTAAAATAAAAGTAATCCCTCTTTAAATCTTAGCTTTTTTAAAGTCAGAACATGATCAAAATAATTAAGTTGTGATATCATTACTATTTACTGTTCATCAAAAAGTGTGAACACTTCTAGAAAAATGTAAGTAGGACTTAAAGAATTTTACTGGACTGGGACATGTTGTTGTGTTTTTCACATGCTAAAATGGAAAGACATCAAAAAAATGAACAATATGAAGTCCATCATTCAGTAGTGAAAAAGGGGAAAAGGGGAGTCAATGTCTCAGTAAATTCACCTCAAGCATATACCACCAAGGAACATGTTATCTAAGACATTACAATGCCTTTGTTTGCCAATTGTATAAAGCTTGTTACTCCACATTACTCCAGATTGTTCCTTTAAGCCAAGCCAATAACGACCCTGACGACTCCTCGTTACAGAGGAGTGGACCAGTTTCGGTCCAATCTGCTGGCGTAATGGCTTTAACAACCGCCCATTACTAAGGGGTGGTCCTGTTTCTGTTGAATTTGCATGTTATCTAAGCCATTACAAGGCCTTTGTTTGCCAATTGTATAAAGCTTGTTACTCCACATTACTCCAGACTTTTTGAATTGAGAAAGCTTCCTGGAGAGGAAGCGAAACGACTTCAACTACGGAAAACAAGTCCAGTTGCTTTGTTTTTTACCTTTTTTTGGAATGACCATGACCTGGATGACTGAGAATCTTCACCAGCCCATTGACATGGTAAATAGGAAAGTGTATTTTTAACAAAAATACAACAGCCTGTTATTTCCCATAAAATGCAGCTTCATATCTGGAAAACTCAATCACAGCATTCCTAACCCCCCCACCCAAAAAAAAAACAAAAAACAAAAAAACATTCCAGCTGTGAAGCACAGTAGTGGAGGGATGATGATGTGGGCGTCTTGCCCAAAGTATTTTATAGACAAGAGTGAAGCCATCTGTCTGATAGTTGAAAACTGACCAAGATTACTTCAAGTCCAGGAGCTGAAGATGGTGCTTATGAGCTATTGGGTACATAGTTTTTCACACACATCTTTCCATGTGTGCTTTATCTTCATATTAATCACTAATTGTATTAAGTGATATTATTTTAAAACCTGTTAAATTTCAAACCATGTTAAAATATCTTAAGTGACACTCTAGAACGGAAAAAAGGGTGTTCTTTCCTTTCATCATGGCAGTAAATAAGGTTTAAACTTTTCTGTCAATGACACGCCAACTGAGCGACCCACCATCAGTAGCACCACTTACTGCTTTGGGCTAAAGCATTAAAAGCCTCCCCTCCTCTATCTGTAGAAATGCTGCTTTCATGGGCCGGAGCTTAATGTAGGTCAGTCTGATAAAGTGAAAAAGGCTCTGAGGTGTGGAAAGCACTAAGGCTGGACATCCAGTGAAAGGTCTCACTGATTGATTTCAAGCTCTAAATGGAGCAGAGCCAAAACAAAAACATGTCTGGGTTGTCAGACTTTACACAGTCTTTGGAAATAAAGAAAATTATAAAGAAATCAATAAAATTGGTGAACCAGCTAAGGACAAATGTATTTACAGTTGAAACCAGATATTTCCATAAACTATATGAAAAGACATGTGACCTCTTTTTCTCTCTGTCTAACATTAAATCAGAATAAACTTTTGCTGCTTCAGGTCAGTTAGGATTGCCAACAGTATTTATGCTTGCTAAAAGTCAGAACAGAGAGAATTCTTCAAATTCAAAATTTAACATCCCATAAAATTTACCCCTGTGGGGTTGAGAGGGGTGCTGCTGCCCATCTCCTGCTGTCAATGGGCAAGAGGTGGGGTACACCCTGGACAGGTTGCCAGTCTATCCCAACCTCTTCCCAATAAAGTAGGAAACAAAAGAGGAGAGGAAGGCAAAGCAAGCAAAACAATATACACAACAACAAAACCCAGGTTCCATATCAGGTATTAAACAATTTTGTGTGACTATAAACAAAGTTTTTTACAATAGATACCAGAGAGCCATATGTAGCCTTAGTAACCATTGTTATAGTTGCAAAGAAGGGTGAAGCTTCATAACCTGAGACTCCCATCCTATCTGTGAACTACAGAAGTGGCTTAATCATGCAGTGTGGGTATTTTGCTTTATAAGGGACCGATTAACGTCACAAACTAGATGGCATCATGAGGAAACAACATTTTTTGGAAAAAGCAATATCACAAGACTTCAGCAGGAAGTCAAAGCGTGGATGGACAAAGTCCCTCTGCAGATCACATAATTTGGTACAAAGAGGCTGCAGGCCAGAAAGTCCATGTTCTGGAGTGTTCATCACAAAGTCCTGGTAATGTCAGTAGGAACAGGCCAAAACTCCAGCAAACTACTGTTAAAAACGTGTGGAAGGAAACCCAAAACATTTGACCCAAGTCAGACAATTTAAAAGGTGATACTACAAAATACTTAGGAAATGGACGGACTTTACATTCAAGTCTGAATGTAAAGAAAATAAGATTTTCTATCATTTTTCTTAGTGTTAGCAAACAGAAATCGTTTAGTAATTCTAACAGAGCTGAAACAGGGAAAGTTTAGTGTTGTTTATTTTCATACAAGACTTCTTTTTTAGTGTCAGATCAGTTTGTGTTTTTTTTACCAAAAATATTTAAAACACTTCATGGGGAAAAAATGAATTTTTCAAAGAGAATGAGGAAAATATTCAGAGAACAGGATGAACATTCTCTGTATTCTTCTTCAGCTGTACTGTGTAGCCATTCCGAAAAAGCAAAAGAATCAAGTTTTCAAATTGTTTAAACCCTAAACTTAGACTGCTTATGCTCTTGAGTGCAATCAGAACTTGTTTAATCTGCTTTCAGTCTTGTATGAACTGATTGTTCTGTAGCTGTTGGTGTTCATTGACCCTGTGTCTGATCAGCTATGATGGGAACACAACACCAGGTTATTTTAAATGAAGGTACTGTACTCCATGCTGTAAGAAAGGGCAAAGCTGACCTTTCCCTTATAGAAATATATATATAATGACTACAGCATGTCTCATCAAGACTCTGAGATTGTCAGTACCAACTGATGTAGAAAACAAGACGGGCTGGATGGTTGTATCTGTAGGACAGCTGCCTTCCTCTGTCAGTCCCATTGTGTTGGCTGCTTTCTTTGATCTGGATTTTACAAAGCCACAAATTTTAGGACTGGCTTACTGACTAAGCCTGTAGAAAAGTAGGGTAGATCTATGTTTCATGTTACTGTCGCTCTAAAAGTTGAGCCTCCTCCCCAGTGTCAAGTCTCCTACAGCATGCATTGCAGTGATTAAACAACTAGGACTTATCCGCCGTTCGCGCTATTTCCATAGAAGTTCCCGCAGAAAGTTTTTCTCCTCACATACAAGTCACGCCATCCCGGTTATTTGGTCAGAAATGCAAACTGCCGCGCCATACATACGTCATCAGAGCGCCGGCTCCTACCGAAGAAGTAGATTGGACGTCTCCATGACAACACCTCTCAATGTGCTGAATGGGAAACGTGGAGCGAACTTCAGTCTACTACAGCCAGTGCAAAAATTTGTTGCATCATCAAATAGCAAAATCTCACTTTTTAATGCACAGTCTATCACAAATAAATCCTGCCTCATTCACGACTACATCCTGGATAAATCTCTGGATTATATGTGCATTACAGAGACCTGGCACCAACCAAATAACTTTTTTTCTTTAAATGAGAGCTGTCCCCAAGGATATAGCTACCTCCAGAAAGCTTGCAGCACAAGGCGTGGAGGCGGCCTGTCAGTCATCCATCGCAGTGATCTGGAGTTATCTCTGCAACCTTTACCCGATCTGTCCTCATTTGAATGCCTTGCATTTAAACGTCAGTCCCCTTCCCCTGTGCTGTTCCTCCTCATCTACCGACCACCAAAACCAAACCCATCATGTATTACTGAGATGTCAAATCTCCTCACAACTTTCTGCACATCCTCTGCCAATGTTATAATTCTAGGTGATATGAACATCCACGTTGACACCCCCTCCTGCCGTTTTGCAGCTACATTTCTCCAACTACTGGACTGCTTTAACTTAAAACAACTTGTTGATGTCCCCACACACACTAGGGGGCATACCCTGGACCTGGTCATTACAAACTCTGCCCCTCTCACCAACCTGCAGGTGCATGACCTAGGTGTATCTGATCACAAAGCCATTTCTATGGATCTGCCATCCCCATCCAGTTTTTCCAAGCCTAAGCGGGATATCTGTTTCAAAAATCTTAGAAACATAAACCAAGAACTGTTAGCAGCAGACTTTCAACATCTTTCCACACATTTTCCATCAGCCGATGAAGCAGTGGACTACTACAACAGCCATTTGAGCAGCCTCCTGGACCTTCATGCCCCGGTTAAAACAAGAACAGTCACCTTCACACGCTCAGCACCCTGGTTCACAGATGGGCTTCATAAGACGAAGGCAGCAGGGCGGGTCCTTGAGCACCGTTTCAGGTTCTCTGGCCTCACTGTCCACAAACAAATTTACCGGGAGCACAAACAAAAATATGCACAGTCCCTCAAAGATGCAAGATCACAGTTGTACTCTGATGCCATCAGAAATAACCCTGGAAATTCCAAGCAGCTTTTTTCCACTATAAACCACCTTCTCAAACCACAATCCCCCCCCCCACTTACTGCCACTACAGAAGAGCAGTGCAATACATTTATGGATTTCTTCACATCAAAAACTGCCCTTATTCGTTCTGCTCTCTCTGGTCCTCCCACCCAAACTGTTCCCCCAACTCATACCATCTCCAATCCCTTAAACTACTTTCCTGAGATTTCATCAGAAGAGGTGCAGAACATCATCATGAAGATGAAATCCTCCACCTGTCCCCTGGACCCTCTCCCAATATCCCTGGTAAAATCCCATATCACTGCCCTAAGTCCCCTGATCACTGCTGTTATAAATAGTTCCTTTCAATCTGGTCATGTTCCCTCTGTCTTAAAAAATGCCATTATCACACCATTGCTTAAAAAACACACTCTTGATCCGGAAGTCCTATCCAACTATAGGCCCATCTCAAATCTCTCTTTCATGTCAAAGGTACTTGAGAAAGCAGTTGCCACTCACCTTCAAGACCACCTCAAACATAATAACCTCTTTGAAAAATTCCAGTCAGGTTTCCGCTCTGCCCACAGCACAGAGACAGCCCTAGTCAGAGTCACAAACGACCTCCTCATATCATCCGATGCTGGCTCTTCATCCCTCCTCATCCTTCTTGACCTTTCTGCTGCATTTGATACTGTCGACCATGGCATTCTCTTAAACCGGCTCCACCTCACTACTGGACTAAATGACACTGCTCTCAGTTGGTTCAGATCATATCTCACAAACCGGACGGAATACATCTCCCTAGGCCACTCCAAATCACATCCACACACAGTTACATGTGGTGTCCCCCAGGGGTCAGTCCTTGGCCCCATCCTCTTCATCCTTTACCCCACTCCCCTTGGCCAAATCATCAGTTGCCACAATATTTCATTTCACTGCTATACTGATGACATACAGCTCTATGTTATTGTCACAGCTGACACCCCACCCTCACAGTCATCCCCATCGAAACTCACCACCTATCTGGAGGAGATAAAGGTATGGATAGAGCAAAACTTTCTTCAATTAAATAGCTCAAAAACCAAAGTCATTCTGGCTGGAACTCCTCATCAAACCAAATCATTATCTATAACCAGCATCACCTTTTCTGGCACTAACATCCCGCTTTCGTCAACAGTTAGAAACCTTGGTGTAAAAATGGACTCCCAACTCACTTTTGAAGCCCATATAAATCACCAATGCAAGACCTCTTTCTATCACCTCCGAAATATTTCCAAACTTCGTCCCATTCTCTCCCTCCCAGACGCAGAAAAGCTGGTTCATGCCTTTGTCTCCTCCAGACTGGACTATTGCAACACACTTCTCATTGGGATCCCTAGAAAACGTCTGCAGACGCTTCAGTACATTCAAAACTCTGCAGCTAGGATCCTGATGAGAGTGCGGAAACATGAGCACATTACCCCCATCCTCCATTCACTACACGGGCTTCCCATCTCCACCAGGATTGAGTACAAGGTTTCCCTCCTCACCATACCATACCATACCATACCATACCATACCATACCATACCATACCAGCTTTATTTATAAAGCACTTTAAAACAACCACAGTTGATACAAAGTGCTGTACAATCCAAAAACACAACAAAATAAAAATAATTATAATTAAAAGTAATTTAAAAACAAAGACATACACATTAAACTAGATCTCACTGGTGTTGAAAGCCAAGTTAAATAGATGGGTTTTAAGACGAGCTTTAAAAGTGGACAGAGAAGGGGCCTCTCTGACCTGCAAAGGTAAGTCATTCCATAATTTGGGGCACATAACAGAGAAAGCCCTGTCCCCTTTTGTAATTTACCGGAGATGAAGTGTAGACTGCAAATTCTCTCGTAGAATGATGGCTCCCCCAGTCCATTGGGAGTGTCTGCCTGCGCTCTTTTCATTGAAAATATCCAATTATTTCTTCTTTCCTCATCCTTCGGTAAACGACAGAAACGTACATCCAACGATTTGGAATGCCTCTCTGTGCAACCGGGAGTACAACAATTCGTAGGCATTGTTTAGATTCCAAAAATAAACTAACTAAAAGTATGCTCTAAATCACCCGTTTTCTCATGTAGTAGACGGGCTGTCAGGCTAGCGTGCCCACCAAGATGGAGGCGCGCACCCCCGATCACGTGACTGTGACGTCAGATGCAAGGGGTCTATTGCCGAGCAGCTCGTTCTCCCCACTGCTCTAGACATGGTGTCAATTATGCTTGACGAGACAAGCGCAGCAAAATTAAAAGCTGTCCCCCTGTCCAATGACACAATTGCGAGACGTATATGCAACATTTCCAGTGATCTTGAAGAGCAACTCATAGAAAAATTAAAAGACAGTCGTTTTGCATTACAAGTGGACGAAGCTACTGACAGCAATAAAGACTGCTTGTTCATATCGTACGTCCGCTTTGTAAATGGCGAGTCACTGTGTGAGGATTTGCTGTTTTGCAAATACATAAAAAATAGTGCCACAGCCGATGAACTGTTTAAGATCATGGACAATTACTTCAAAGAACACAGCCTTAAATGGGAAAACTGTGTGGGCTTTTGCTCTGATGGCGCACAGACCATGGCAGGTTCAAGAAACGGGCTGCAGGCGCTAATAAAGAGGGTTGCGGCAGATGCGCATTGGACGCACTGTGTCATTCACAGGGAAGTGCTCGCGTCAAGACAGCTCAGCCCTGAACTAAATGAGGTTTTGACAGAAGTTGTGAGCGTGGTAAATTTGATCAAAACCCGACCTCTGAAAGCGCGACTATTCTCCGCACTTTGTGAGGAAATGGGAGCTGACCACACATCTGTGCTGTTTCACAGTGAAGCACTGTGGCTCTCCCGGGGCAAAGTGCTGTCGCGCGTCTTTGAGCTCAGGGCACAGATTCGGATCTTCTTGGAAGAGGAGCACATGTATGAGTCTGCAAGCAAGTTCAGGGATGAACAATTTCTGTTGAAACTGGCCTACCTCAGCGATGTGTTTGGCAAGCTGAAACTGAATTAAATCTTCAGCTTCAAGGCAAAGACAAGCACCTACCTCACCTGGCAGACAAGATCACCGCATTCATCCGAAAGCTTGAGGTATGGGGCAGGCGCCTCGATCAGCAAAACATAGATGTCTTTGAGAACCTGAGTGAAGTTGCTGATACCACTGAATCTGGAGCCACCACAGTGATCCCATGTATTAAGCAGCACCTCTCTTCCCTGAGTGGATTGTTTCAAAAATACTTCCCAAACAACAGTACTTAGTATGCCTGGGTTATGGATCCATTCAATGCAGCAGGTTGGTATTTTGACATTTTATTGAATATTATACTCATATATTATACATGAATCTATTTCTGTTGTATGCTACTAACTGGAATGGATTGTTGTCAAACTGATTTCTTTGTGTTTATTATGCAATGAAAAATAAAGTAAGTCTATTTTTTTTCTATTCTGTCTGCAGCACCTGCTGATTTTAGGTCTGCTGAGGAGGACCAGTTTATTGACATGACATCTGACTACACCCTGAGGCTCAGGTTTAATGCTCAGACTCTTAGTGAATTCTGGTTCGGAGTGGAGAGGGAGTATCCACTCATCGGGCAGAGAGCTGTGTGCATTCTTCTTCCCTTTGCCACATCATATCTCTGTGAGATGGGCTTTTCAGCTGTTGCTTCACTGAAAACAAAATACAGATCTCAGCTGAACATTGAGCATGACTTGAGAGTGGCAGTATCAAGCCTGCAACCCCATTTTGAGAAACTGCAATGCAAAACAGGCTCATTGCAGCCAGTAATGCAGTGATAAATAGACCTGTCTTGCCAGATGGATTTCACTTATTTTATTTTATTAACAGATTGCAGAGTGGCACTTTAATTTTTTCTATCTTTGAGCTTGATACAAATTTTGACACAGCTGCATTTTATTTTCTTTATGTTTGAGCGTGCTGTTATTTGATGTAGATAGTTTGTATTTAAATACTACTTGTTACTTCAATAAAATTGGAACATTTTAAGATTGTTGCATATTTCATTAGCATTGTGTTGGGGCAATGGGGACAGGTGGGGCTTAAAAATTCCCCCTTGGCCGAAGTGGGGAATGACAGAAAAAGTTTGAGAACCACTGTACTAACCAAACCGCCAAATAAGCCTGGATGTTGATTTCTAAAGACAAGAGAAATCCACCTGTCAACAGAAATGCACGCGTAAATATGCACAAAGCCCCCTCACAGGTGGCCGTTTAGAGAAGCAGTACCGACTTAATCTGAGCTCGAATTGAAAACGAATCTCATCAAATTCTGAAAATACCATGGGAGTTTTATCAAAATGTCATAGCATGTTTTTGTGCTCAGCTTAATGTTTAAAAAGTAGCAGCAGATGACAGCAGCGTGGCATTAGCAACATATATGAAGGAGTGAAATGGCACTGCAGCTCTCTGAGCAAGCTGCGACCCCGGCTGAATGCCAAGTGCCTGAGCTTGGAGCACACACTGTTCACAGGGCAGACTCTTGTGAGTCAGTGCAAGTTGTTGATTTGATTAAAACACGGGAAATGGCACATATCTATTTATGTCTTTTAAAGTTCAAGTTGCAGTGAGTTGTTTTAAACTCTCAGCATTGTGCAATTTAGAACAAGGGAGTTGATTAAGATTTTATTGATAAAGCCTTGTGAAGAAATAGTGACAGGCTGACCAATCAGGTCAGGTGAAAAACAAACAAAACAAACGAAACAAACAAACATCAACGTCTGCAGATGACTTTGTGATTTATAGTGAGAACAGGGAGGGGATGGAAGAGAGACCGGAGAGGTGGAGGTATGCCCTGCAGAGGAAAATAATGAAAGTCAGTACAAGAAGACAGAATCCATTTGTGAATTAGAGGAAGGCAGCTGAAATGGGGTAGCTGCAGGAATAGAGATGCTGAAGGTGAATTAGTTCAAGTCCCTTCAAGAACAACAGGTAATGCTCAAGAGAGGTGAAGAAGGATGCACAGACAAGGCAGAGAGGAAGGGGACGACTTTCAGGGATGATCTGTGACAGAGTGACAGCTGCGGGAGTGAAATGAGAGCCTTACCAGGTGGTAAAGGAACCAGCTGCGATTTACGATGCGGAGAAGGTGGTGCCCACTAGAAAAGGCAGTCTGAAAAATGTAGGGATTCAGTGTCAAGAACCAGGATGGAGAGGATTTAGAAATGAGCATAACAGAGGGACAGCTCATATACAGCAGTGTGAAGACACAGCTAGAGGCACCTTGGACACCTTTAGAGAAGGGATGTGCCTATATTGGACAAGTAAGCTAGGGTCATGCAGCGGGACAATGATCCAAAACACACCAGTGGTCCACCTCTGCAGGGCTAAAAAAAATAGGGAGGGCATTGGATTGGACTAATCAATGCCTGATCTAAAGTTCAGATTTAAATCTGTACTTTGATTAGTCCAATCCCAAGCCCTCTCTCTATGAGAAGCTGTGGGATATTCTTGATGCAGACTGCTCATGCTGGAAAACCCAGTGATGTGGTTATATGAAAAAAAAACTGTTCTATAAAGCAGAGTGGGCCAAAATTTCCTCTTAGCGATGTAAAAGACACATTATCAGTTTCCACAGACACTTGTTGACAGTTGCAGCTAAGAGCGGCTCAAGCAGTTGTTAAGGTAAGGAGGCAATTACTTTTCAGGTCGGGTCAGGTTGGTTTGGGTGGCTTATTTCCCATAATTATTGAAATGTATCTAAAAAAAAAAAGGGCCATTTCTGACTTACTGTACGTGTGTTTAATTGTCTTAAAACTATGAGTGTGACAGTAAACCAGAAAAACTGAATGAATATGTGAAGGGTCAAATATTTTTTTACAGCACACTCTTAGCTCAGATAATCTGACCTGCAGTGTGTGAACGGAGCTCTAAACATCAAATAGCCTGATGGCGAAAGCATATTGTGCTCAGCTGCGTCCATCTTCAGATATACTGGGCAGGTCAAAGCGGCAGAGGCGAAATTAGGTGAGCAGAACTAGATCAAAGTCTGGGGAATTCTCCGACAGTGCTGTGTAATTAGAAGGGGGGCATGTGAAAGCCAACATGGGGCTAGGCGAATGTTGATGGAGTTATAGTTCAGTGGTGTAACAAACACACCACAGCTGACAGAGCAAATCAGCTATCGCATTACAGGGTCACATCATGGAGTTGATCTCAGAAGACATCCGGGTGACTTCAACTTTGAACAGCTTTATGAAGCCTGCAACATTTTTTAACTAAAGCCGACTCTGGGGTTGACTCCAGCAATACGAATCACGTCTTCGGTAACACCTGGTCATTTTCATCCATTGCAGTTCTATTTGTATCCCACTGTATCAAGATCAAATCCATTAAAACCCCTTGCAAAGTCAGCATGTTGCTCCCCAACATGTGTTCTTTGCGTTGGCTTGATGCGATGTATCTATTTGAAAATACAGTCTACTTTTAGCTCTGTGATCAACTCTGGCAGCAATAATTCAGGAAAGGGATAAAGCTGTAACATGTTTTTTCTGCTAATAACCCTAAAGATTATTCAGTATGTCCGGCTTTCATGTAGGTGGTGAAAAGTAGGCAACAGTTTCTTAGACCTTACTGTCCTCCTAAAACGTTTTTTTTTTCTCCTCTTGTTTGCATAAAACACAATCACGGTGTTTTGACATTTCTTTCATCTTAAAGGATGCTACCAAAACGTTCAAGACTCCTATCATCATATTTCCACGTGGACGCAAGGCCTAAATGATTATACAATGATTGTATATATATATATATATATATATATATATATATATATATATATATATATATATATATATATATATATATATATATGTAATGTGTTACAAATTTGTTCAAATCTGTTCAGAGATAAGGCTGCAAAAACGAGCCCCACATTAAGCTTCCTGGGCCATCCACAAGAAAGCTGCTGTGGTGAAATGTGCTTGCAAAATGGTAGCCGGTATCAAGCTTCCACAAAGTGACAGTCACACTGTTGACTAAAATACTTGTCATCCCATTTCTACTTCACACCCGATCTTTAACTTTAACGCTGATTCCCCTAATTAAAATCCAGCCCAAATGATTGTCTTCAGATGTAACCTGCCTGGGGCCTGCCAAAGAATGCATGGATGTACCTACTATCCTCCACCTCTATATCTTTATTGTTATTCCAAGTTAATGTGGGCCAAACCGTAAGACGCCAGACACATCCCACCGGGAGGAGACCCAAGACTTGCAAGAGAGACTATAAATCCCATTTGGTATGAGAACAGCCTCGGGATCCACCAGAATCAACTGGAGGATGTCGCTGGGAAGGGAGACATCTGGGTTTCTCTCCTTGACCGGTTGCCCCCGTGACCCAATCTTGGATTAGCGCAGGCATATTGACAGGTGGATGGATGGATAGGTGTGGCGAGGAATCGAGATGTGTGCTATAACTTCCATGGGCAATCTGAGTTACCATGTCCATGCAATTATCCAAAAGCCACACCCAAAAAACCCAAATGCATGAATGAAGCAACCAATTATCAAAATTCAGTATTTCTGAGGCTTGACTTTCATGTCATACTTCCACATAGATACAGGTGACTGGATAAATCCATAGCTCTGGTGGGAGAATCTGTCCACAGGACAACTATTAGTGGTAAACTCTAGAAATCTGAGTGTTATGGAATAGAGGCAAGAAGAAAGCTATTGAATAAAAAGGTCAGAACGCATCTAGTTTGCAGTTCACCACAAAGCTGAAATAGCTGGTCTGGTCAAATAATCCCCATTGTGACTGTGGGAATGCTTGTATTTAGCAGGGACAGCAAGGTAGCTGGTTAGAGTTCATAGTAAGATGGATGACTCTAAAGATACAGCTGAGCTGCATCATGATGATCTAGATCAAATATGTTCACGTCTCAGAATTGCCCAGACAAGATCCAGACTTACATATGTCCAACTACTGAAATGGTAGCAGTCTGGTACAGAATGGTCTCTTTCAATTAAAAGGCAGACCTCTCGAAGCACCAGATGCACTAGATTATATTTAAAAGCTGCAATTAAATAAGAGTAAATTATTGAAGTGTGTCAGCACCATTCTCTTTTGTTTCTAATATATTTAATCCCTTATTACCCAGGAGGTTGACTCTTCAGTAAGATTAAGAAGGATTCAGGAATTTGAATCATTTTCTGCATGATAACAGGGAATATGAGTCTATGGTGACGTTGTGTGTCATCACTGATGTCATTTGGGGTTCATCAGAAGAAAATCAGATACTAGGGGACAAAAACAGTATAAACAAAGGTGTAAAGTGCTAAAACAGAAACAACATGGACATCCTTTTGTTCTACAACATGCTTCACATTCAGGCTTCCTCTGCTGTATGTTCATTGGGGTCTGCCGTGCTAACTAGAATCCATTCAGCATCCTTGAGGGACACATTAACACAGCCTGCAGAACTGCAGAAAGAACCTACAGGCTCACCCAGCCGAAGACACTACAGCCTTCTAATATGAGAACAGGAGTTGGTGCAGCGTGTGTGGTGCTGCACAATATGCAAAATATGCAAGAGGAAATGCGAACGTTCCAACACATTTCCGTACGACCAACTTCTACACTATTCCAGATTCCTGCATATTTCCCAGTATTTGTCCTTTTCTGCCTATTTATCAAGTAGAAATTCACTATGAAAAAAACACAAATGCTTATACAGAGGACAGGTTTAATAATGCTGTGAAACTATTTGATTGGATGGATGGATGGATGGATGGATGGATGGATGGATGGATGGATGGATGGAAGGAAGGATGGATGGAGACAATGCTCCTTGGATGAAATCAAGAAGAGTGTTACATGCATGTGCATTATGTCTCTTTTACTCAGATGAACCCAAACAAAGTCCAGCATAATTGAGTGCTTCTGTAATTCCAAATTAGGTAAGTGATGGACTGCCTTCAGAAGACACCTGACCAATAAATGTGAAACATTGGTATGGGGGATCCATTCCTTCAGCAGGGACATGGAAGCTAGTTTGAGATGATCTGCTTAAAGATTGAGGTAATCATGTGTTCTTTGTGGACTCTGTTGCAAAACCAATATGAACGCCTTTAAAATTAGAATCCTGTTGTGAAAATCGGGTGCTTGAAGAAGTTTTCTATTCAGTATTGCTGCTGTGCATTTTGAAAATAGTGAAAGTTGTGTGTATAAAGTCTTCATTTGGCATTCTTGAAGATTTGTATCTCATTAACCAGAGGCATGTGTATTCCTGTAAGAAATATTTGTTTCGTTTCTATGATTAAAATGGGGAGGAATGTAAATTTACATGACTATATTGCTAATAGCTTGCACCAAAACAAATAGGGCTGCTTTCCAATGTTCAGCTGGACCCCGCCCAATTTGGGGGAGACGTCACTCACACTCCGACTTCCAGGACAAACCGAACACGTCATGAATACATTGTGATCCGAGAAGAACTCCTGTCAGAAGTAAGATGTGAAAACTTCATGTGCATTAGCAGACATCAGGGTGGTTGCAGAGAAATTCACTCCACTTGGATAGTTGGTGTGGATTTTCCACTTCACAAGTCTGCGCTACTACCATGCTCTGTCATGTAAAATCCCATTAAAATACAATTATCTTTGTGGTTGCGATGAAAGGCACTGTGCGGCTCAACCACACAGCAGCTGTGCACACACTGAAGGCCAACTTGACCGTTATTTCTTCATGAACAATAAAAAAAATTATGACAGGTAATATTATCTAAGAGCTATCCACAATAATTTTATCTAAGAAGCATCAAGACGTTGCATTTCAGACTCTTTATAAGGTCATTTAGGATAGAACAGCCATACTTCCTTCAGGACATAAAATCATCAGGAAAGATGAAAGTTAAAATGATCAAGTCTCTCATGTTGCTTTAAAAAGGAAATATTTGAAGGTCTTAACCTTGTCTGAATGCCTTAGGCCCTACTGACTCCACACAGGAGGATTCTGAGGGCAGTGGCACATATTCCAGAGTAATTTTGCAATTACACCAATCACTGCAAAGCAGCTGACATGCGACCAATGTCACGGGTCAGGGGACCCCGGGGCCACCGTATGTGTGCGGGAAAAAGGTTGCACTGTAAACAATAACCTAACAACCTTCCTCCAAATGACTCAGACAGGAATTTAGAGCGTTACCACATCAACAGCCAGCAGCGAGGAAGGTCTGTGAGCACAGCAGATTGTAGAGGAACAACAAAATCAGCCTCTGTCCACTGATTCTTATTATTTCTGACTTTTTATCATCAGCTGAGATGGCCAACCCCCAAATAACAGGGTGGGAAAGGACAGCATTAATCAGAGACCTATAAGGATAAGGTGCTCTATTTGTCTTTACGCATACAACAAAATTTCGTAGATCAGATGGAGGGCTAGCCTGAGCCGTTGTGACTGAGTGTGCCACCACTAATGGCAGACTTGACCAGCAAATCTTTAGTGGTAGGGGAAACCGGAGCGCCCAGAAGAAACCTACGCAGACACAGGGAGAACATGCAAACTCCACGCAGAAAGGCTCCCTGCTAACCACTGCTCCACCATGCTGCCCTTTGTAACTGAGATCCACAGCTCAGGTGAGACAACCCGTGCTTGCAGCTTCCTACAAGTCATGTGGAAAAGACAGGTAACATGTGAAAAAAGATGCCCTGCTCAGATATGACCATTATTTCCATGAATGCCAAACAAACAAATAAACAAACAAACAAACACAGAGCATGTGTAGAAAAAAATCGAGCATTAAAAAAACCCCTGAAACCTCGGTACAGATTTTGTGCTCTCTCTTCCATGCCGATTCACACTAAAAGCACCTCAGCAAGCTGTGTGGCAACAGCGGGAGTTGCATGAGAAAATACACAGTCCTTCTTTCATCATGTTCCAGCGACAGAATGTGACACATGGCACTGCCTGAGCGTTTGTCCCATCATTAATCTCAGCGTAGTTTTACCCACTCTAAGTCAGGGCTACTTTCTTATTTCCTCCTCCTTTCCTGAACTTCCATCTGTGACGGCAGGCTCTTGGCAGAAGACGCTCCAGCTCTGACGCCCACATCATCAAAGCCTCATCATCGCGAAGCAGCCATGTGAGGGAAAAACACACGCACAAGCCGCGAGAGACTGACAGCACTGATGGAGGTTCTCTTACCGAGCTCATGCTCAAACTCTAGCAAGGATGAAAAACAAAAACAAGTGTTCAGGGCTAAGTTCTTCATCGCCATGCCTTCGCCTGGCACCTCACCCGTCTCATTCCCTTACTGCCGGATGGCTGAGCTGAGTGGAAGTGGCAGTTTCCTCTTAGCTTTCCAAAATTTGGTTAAAAAGCTTGTTATCCTGAGTAGATCTGCATTTGACAGGGCAAATGGAGATGAGCATGTTTCAAAAATTAAACATTTAGCTCTAATGAAATATGTTTCGGTAGATTACCTGGCTCTCTACTTGTGGGGTTTGTGATCACACTAGAAGCATGTAAGTGAAAAATGTACATGTCAGACATGGAAACAGTGTTGTGTGAATATGAAAAAGATTTTCAGTGGTTTGGCTTTGCAGGCACATGGAAACAGGGTTTCAGGAGACTTAAAACATACAAAGGTTAAGCCTTCATTCTATCTTATGATGTCGTGGCTTCACCTCTGATCAAATCGTCCAAGCCAAGCATTCCACATTCAGTCTAAATGTGCTCTGTCCTGTTTTAGGTGAATTTACATAGCAGTGTCGGAAGCACTGCAAACAGGCCAGACACAGACTGCACAAATCTCTCCAGCGGTGGCATTGCCTTAATTCATGAATCACAGACTGTTTATTACACTTTTGGTACCACTTTACAACATGGCTCCCCTAACAGATGGCTAATAAATAGTTTATAAGTATGTTATAAATCCATCTGTAAACACTATAACTATAACTCATTTATAAGTGTTTATTAAGAGCGAGCAAGAGAGAAAACTGACAAGTTTGTGCTTTCAAGGTGGTAACTTAGTCTGAAATGTTTAATATAAGCAACTCTACATGAAAAATATAGCTGAACAGATTAGGCTCACTATTTGGCAAGAAACTGGTCAGTTGCCCATACTTAAGGTAAAATAAATACTTATGAATGAGTCATAAAGTGTTTACAGATTAAGTATTAACATATTTATAAACTACTTATTAGCCCTCTATAAGGGAAGCCTTATTGTACTCGTTCTAATTAGAACCTTTACACACATTTAGTGGGATTGCTCTTTAAACTGTCTGACTCAGGTTAAATGATTTGGGTCTTCTTCCACAATCCTCTAAAAGTAGTTTGCTGGTATTTTGGTCCATTCCATCTGACAGAGCAAAACAAAATGGGTAGAAGATCTCTCACCATCTCTAATAAAACAAATTAGGTTTGGGATCTCCAGCTGACCTCTGGATGCCTTAAGTCAGAATTTATTTATCCCTTAGACTGTCCTTGGAGGTGAGGCTGGGCAGCTCTTCCAAGCTTGATCAGGCACTTCTAAAGTCAACATCCCCGGAAAAAAACAAAACAGTTAAAGAGATCCTGCCAACAATGCCAATTGCTGAGGAAAAAAAAAACATATTATCCTGTATTATCAATAAGGAGATTGGTGTTCTTTATACTAAAAGCTTTTATTACATTTTTCCGAAAATTGACAACAGTTTACAGAAGGGGACGTGTCTCAAAATGTGTTGTGGATCTCTTTTACAGTGACAGAGAGAAATCTGCTTTTCTAACAGAATTGTTGACCCTTCAGAGTTACCCATCACCACTCATCTGATGTACAAGAAATAAACTAAGATCTAGGCCATCTACTGTACAAGATGGTGGATGCTCTTTTTTATATCGGTTTGTAATGGACATCTGTTGTACAGGACAGGTTACATTATGTCATAAACGAGGCTGCATGAACATTTTATTCAACAGCTTACTTGTTCACACACACCTTTTCAGCTCTGCCCACTAAGGTTCTGTGGGCCTGAGATCAGGACATTATGATGGAGCCTCCAAAACATTAACATTGCTGTCCTTAAGCCCTTTTGTCACTAATAGGATAGGATAGTGGTTGAGGGACATTGTCCATGTGGAAGATCCATCTGTGCCCAAGCTTTAACTCCCTGGCTGATGTCTTCAGGTCTTTAGGTTTTTGTTCTGGGGCTGATTCACATAACCTGACGCCGCCAGATAGATTTGCTTCGCATATCCATCTGGAAACCTTCCGTTGAAGTAATTTTGGGAAGGGGCGAAAATACTGGTTAGCTGATTGGCCTATGTTGGTGATAGACAAGCCAAATAAACCAATCAGATCAACGAAGCATTTGACGTACTCGTCAACATGCTTCGTCGTCGCTCTGTTGACGAAAACACAACCACAAGCCAAGCTACTCTTGCTGCTGCAGGTAAAGGCTCGTTAGCTCAGCAAAGAAATACTCTGTAATGCCGATAAAACTTGCTCGATAGCCACGCTAACGCTAGTTCCATCGGCTGAAGCCGCCATGTTCTTTAGACTGAACTGTCGATCTTCCCGTTGCGTCACACCTCAACCCGCCTCAAAGCCAACGCTGATTGGACGTTCGTTTGGTGAACGGCTCCAAATTTTCTTTAACGGAGAGTAGCCAGACTGATCTGCGAGTGAAACCTTGAAAGCTCGCGAGATCAGGATGGTCTCACGAGGCTATGATTCACACACTTCCCACCAGAACCCGTTCATCTCCAGAACAGAGATCACAGCTCCTTCCTGAATAGTATGATGGCTGGACATTGCCATGAGGTTTATACTCGCACTAAAACTGTTTAAACAGAAACGTGGGACCTTCAGATATCTGGAAATTCACAATCTTGCAAAGCCATGATATCATTATCTTGGCTTTCCTAAAATGTTTGAAGCTATCTTTCATTTGTTTCTGACTTTTAGCAATTAGAAAGGATTTAGATAATCTTGAATGACCCCAAAAAGTTCTGATTTATTTACCTCCGATAGGGAGAAAAAAAGATTGTGTCATGCAGCGAATGTAAATATGTGGTTTCACCTATACCTGTTGTGAATTGTAATGTTCTATTAAAGTGCAAGAACCAAGTGTACCATCGGGGTAAAAAAGGAAAAAAAAAACTGAGAGAAGAGGCGGACGCAGAAAAGGGAAGGTGGTTTATTTTTCTCCTGGTCCATCGATTGAGAGGAAGTGGAAAGTTACATTGATTAAGGACAGAACAAGAACATGTCTCTGTAAGGAAATACAAACTGAAGAAATCCAAGGACAAAACTATTAAACCTGTAACTAAAACATTACTACGAAAACGTTTCCTTACCATTTTTCAGAGTACAAAGAAAGGATTTGAGAAAGAAGACAAAAAACTGGTCCAAATAATGGAAACAGAGAGGTGTAGATCTTGTTGTCTTTCTTTCCATTCCTTCTTACTATCTGTGATTTTGTTCTTGTTTACTGTGGAAAATGAATCCAAGCTGGATGCTTCTGCTGTTACTATCCACAGAAATATCAATCCTGATTCTCAAAAAAAACACACACAAAAAAAAAACATTTGGAGCTTGCCAAAGCTACCATATCAAGCCTGTTTCAAGAATTTATTTTTTTTCATTTGACTGTAGGAAATATGCCGAGATCGAAAGCTTGCAAATACACCAAAAAAAAAAAACATGTATAGCTGAGCACCTACAGTGCCATGGAGAAGTATTCAACCCTCTTTTTTTTTTTACCTATTTGTTACATTCCAAACTGTCAATTAAATGTTTTATAACTACATTGTACATGATGAGTCCACAACAATTAGTCAAAGCTGGTGATTTTTTTTTTTTAAATGCATTTAAATAAAATAAAATAAATGAAAATTGGCATATGCATATTGTGAAGGGGCAGCGCGGTCCCTCCCGCTGACAGACACACACACACACACACACACACACACACACACAGAGCAATGCATGTGTGTACACACCGATTTAACTACGTGTCCCTCTCCGTGTGTGATAATTACCACCGGATCGCTTTACCTACTCACCTTCCCCTTTTGTAAGATGTGGCGCGACCAAGGGTCCACACTTGGCGATGCCCATTAAGCGGAACTCATACATTTACACTTAAACATATGCACACGTTTGCACTCACCCATGTAGCGTTGTTTTGTCCGACTGTGGCACAATCCAATTTTTTCCCCATAAAGGAAGTCAGTGATTTTCTGCCAGCAAGCTTAATTATATATATATTTTTTTAACTAAAGAAAGTAGCTTCAGAATGGAAACAGGAAATTGTTTTCTTGGGATAAGTTTTTTTTTTTTTTTTTGTTTTTTTGTGTTATGTAATAAAATACATGCTCAATTGTTTGCTGATCTAATTGTGGGGTGGAGCTTAGGATTTATAAGAAGAGCTACTGGCCCTTCTGGGTCAGTCTGGACTGGTTACAGTGAAGGTAACGTTGATGTGCAGCACAAAAACAAGTATTTTTTGAAAGGATGGAAGAGATGTAAATACTATGTATGTACCCAGATTATTTTTGAACATTTTTCCCTGTTGCTCTGCACATTATTTTTGGAAGGTGTGAAAATAAAAATCATAACCTGAAGATGTTGACATGCCCTCTGTGATTTTTTCATAATTTTGGAGTCAAGTCTACGGTGTCAAGGCCCACCACAGGGGCTGTTAGCAGGAACCCACGACACATATGTATCCAAAAGTCCCATAATTAGTGAAATGAAGTCCACACGTGTGCAATCTAAGTGCCATGTGATCTGACAGTATAAACACACCTTTTCTGAAAGACCCCAGCATCATTAAGCATGGGGCATCACACCATGAAGACCAAGGAGGGCTCTAGACAAGTCAGGGTCAAAGCTGTTGAGAAGTACAAGCCAGGGTAGGGTTATAGAAATATAAAAAAGCCCACCAGATCTCCCGGACTGGGCAAATATAGGGCATTGACCAGAGGGGCAGCAGAGACTGGAGGATCTGTCCATAGGACCACAATAGGCCACACGCAGTATAGAGATGGGCTTCATACTAGAATGGCCAGAAAAATCCATTACTTAAAATACGATGGCATGGTTTAAGTTTGCTAAAGAGCACATGTGCAACTTCCTAAATTAATGGAGGATGGTGCTCTGGTCAGCTGAGACTAAAATTCACATTGGAGCAATCCCAGCACATCCGATCATCCCAGGAACACCATCCCCACCATGAAAGGGACTTGGAAACTGGTCCCAGGCGAGGGAAAGATGGATGGTAAAAAATACAAGAATTTTCTTGACAGAGTGGTTTGGGGAGAAACATTTAAATGGGTTGGAATGGCCTAGTCAAAGTCCAGACCTCAGTCCAATTGAGAATCTGTGGTTAGACTTGAAACTGTTTCTGTTCACAAGTTTAAGCCATCCAACATGAAGGAGCTGGAGCAGTTTAGCCTTGAGGAATAGGCAGAAATCGCAGAGGGAAGTAGTGGTGAGCTCATAGAGCTCACCACTCTATGAGCTGACTGGTCTGGCGTTCTGTTGTTGCTGTGTGAACGACGGAGCTTTGCTCCAGGCTCTCTCGCTTTTTATCTTTAAACCTCTTTGCTGTAACATCTGTTTCCAAACATAAGCACTTTTAAAACATTGTCTGTGGCTGCTCATCACGTTTGGGAACTCCTCGTGTTTCACACGGTTTGTTCTTTGGCGTGATAATAGGGCGTTAGCCTAGCTTTAGCCTAGTGTTAGCCTAGCGCTAGCCAAGCCTTAGCCTCATAATGGCTTCTCCGTGTCTGACTAAGTCTCCTATCTGCTGCTCTCTGTGTCAGATGTTCAGTTATTCCTCTGCCTCCTTTAGTGATGATGGTACATGTAATAAATGTAGTGTTTTTGTAGCTTTGGAGGCGAGGAATTGGAGACCCGGCTCCGTGCTGTTGAAAAACCAGCTGATAGCCGCTCTTTTGCTAGCGCGGAGCCGCATAGAGTAACTTCACGTAGCGAACCTAAAGCAGTAGCACCCGAGCAGCCTGGTAACCAGGCTGGCTGGGTGACGGTTCGTAGGAAGCATAGCTCTAGATTACAGACCCCAGATCACCACCAACCCATCTGCGTTTCTAATAAATTTTCCCCTCTGAGCGACAATCTCGCCGAGGAGCCGACCTTAATCATTGGCAGCTCCATAATGAGAAATGTGGCACTAAAGAAACCAGGGACCATAGTTAAATGCCTACCAGGGGCCAGAACAGGCGACATAGAATCCTACTTAAAACTACTGGCTAAGGATAAGCGTAAATACCGCAAAATTGTTATTCACGCTGGCGGTAATGACACCCGGTCACGCCGATCAGAGGTCACCAAAGTTGGTGTTGCTTCGGTTTGTGAGTTTGCTAAAACTATGTCGGACTCTGTAATTTTCTCTGGTCCCCTGCCTGATCTGACCAGTGATGACATGTTTAGCCGCATGTCATCATTCAACCGCTGGTTGTCTAGGTGGTGTCCAGAAAACGACGTGGGCTACATTGATAACTGGAGAACTTTCTGGGGAAAACCTGGTCTGATCCGGAGAGACGGCATCCATCCTACTTTGGATGGTGCAGCTCTTCTTTCTAGAAATCTGGCCGGATTTATTAGTTCTCCTAAACGCTGACAACCCAGGGTCCAGACCAGGAAGCAGAGCCGTAGTTTAACACACCTCTCTGCAGCTTCTGTACTGTTACCCACCCATTATCCTATTGAGACGGTGTCTTTCCCACGGCCAAAACTTAACAGATCAAAAACTGATCTAAAAGGAACAAATCATAAAAACCTAATAAAAATTAATATGGTTCACCTTGAACCTAAAAATAAAATAATAAAATGTGGTCTATTAAATATAAGGTCTCTCCCTCCAAAGACTTTGTTAGTTAATGAATTAATTTCTGATAATCAGATTGATTTGTTTTGTCTCACAGAAACCTGGCTACAAGAGGACTACGTTAGTATAAATGAGTCAACCCCCTCCAGTTATTCAAATTTCCACATTCCCAGATCTGTGGGAAGAGGAGGAGGAGTGGCAACTATCTTTCAGTCTGATTTATTAATTAGTCCCAGGCCAACTAATAATTACAGTTCTTTTGAACATTTAACCCTCAGTTTCCCTCATCCAAACTGCAAAGCAATAAAACCTCTTCTGTTTGTTGTTTTGTATCGTCCACCAGGCCCTTACACTCAGTTTTTGGATGAGTTGTCAGATTTCTTATCTGATTTGGTGTTAAATACTGATAAGGTTATTATAGTGGGTGATTTTAACATCCATGTTGACACTGAATGTGATAACCTTAGTGTAGCCTTTAAAACTATCCTAGATTCAATTGGTTTTGCTCAAAATGTGCATGAACCGACGCACTCTCGGCTCCATACTTTAGACCTTGTGCTGACATATGGCATTGATTGTGAAGAATTAACAGTATTTCCTCACAACCCTGTCCTGTCTGATCATTTTTTAATAACATTTGAGTTTAATCTAACTGAATTCTCCACCGCCAAAAGAGGGTTCTATTATAGTAGATTTTTATCGGATAATGCTGTATCAAAACTTAAAGAGTCTGTCCCCTTCTTAATATCCTCAGTATTGCAGAAATGCCCTGTAGATGGCAGCATTGCTGTTTCTTCCCATTCACAAATCGATACCTTTGCTAACAATGTGACTTCCTCATTGCGTTCTGCATTAGACAATGTAGCTCCCTTGAAAAAGAAGGTGATTATTCACAGGAAGCTGGCTCCTTGGTTTAATTCAGAGCTGCGTTCCTTGAAGCGCAATGTTAGGAAATTGGAGAGAAAATGGCGCTGTACACACCAAGAGGAATCCTACTTAATCTGGAGGGACAGACTATTGTTGTATAACAAGACCCTCTGCAGAGTTAGAGCAGCATATTTTTCATCATTAATTGAAGAGAATAAAAATAATCCTAGATTTCTCTTTAGTACAGTTGCCAAACTTACCCAGAGCCACAGCTCTGTTGATCCATCCATTCCCTTAGCTCTCAGTAGTAATGATTTTATGGGATTCTTCATAAATAAAATTGATGCCATTAAAAATAAAATAATTGGCATCCTCCCAAACATGATTACCTCGTCCTCAGTAAGTGAGGCAGCATTGGAGGAATCTTTAGAATCTGCGCAGTGTTTGAACTGTTTAGAAGCAGTAGAGCTTTCTGAGCTATCTAAAATTTTAGCTTCATCTAAACCTTCTACCTGTATGTTAGACCCAATCCCAACCAAGTTGTTTAAGGACATATTCCCTTTGATCAGTGGCACTATTTTAGACATGATTAATCTATCCTTAGTAAATGGATATGTACCACAGGTTTTGAAAGTAGCTGTTATTAAACCTTTACTTAAGAAACCTTCTCTTGATCAAGATGAGTTAGTAAATTACAGACCTATATCTAATCTTCTTTTCTTATCTAAAATTCTTGAGAAAGTAGTTGCTAATCAACTTTGTGAACATTTACAAAGTAATGACCTACTTGAGGAGTTTCAGTCAGGCTTCAGAGCTCATCATAGCACTGAAACAGCTCTGGTGAAGGTCACTAATGATATTCTCATGGCCTCAGATAATGGACTTGTGTCTATACTTGTCCTGTTAGATCTCAGTGCTGCGTTTGATACAGTTGATCACAATATTCTCCTACAAAGACTTGAACATACTGTAGGGATTAAGGGGAAAGCATTAGGCTGGTTTAAATCTTATCTGTCAGACAGATTCCAATTTGTTCATGTTAATAATAAATCTTCCTCAAACTCTAGGGTCACTTGTGGAGTACCACAGGGTTCAGTCCTTGGACCAATTCTCTTTACTATATATATGCTTCCGATAGGCAAAATTATCAGACAGAAAGGGATTAATTTCCACTGTTATGCTGATGATACTCAGCTATATTTATCCATAAATCCTGATGAATCCAATCAATTACTTCGACTGCAGTCATGTCTTGATGACATCAAAAGCTGGATGACTTTAAATTTCCTGCATCTAAATTCTGACAAGACCGAAGTTTTAATCTTTGGGCCAGAGTCCTCAAAAAATAAACTTCTTAACCAATCACTTAATCTGGGTGGCATTAAACTGGCCTCTGGTAATAAAGTAAAAAATCTTGGTGTTATTTTTGACCAAGACATGTCATTTAAATCCCATATTAAACAGGTTTCCAGAGTTTCCTTTTTTCACCTCCGGAATATCGCCAAAATTAGAAACATTCTGTCCAGGAGTGATGCTGAAAAACTGGTCCATGCATTTGTTACTTCAAGGCTGGACTATTGTAATTCTTTACTATCAGGAATTCCACAAAATGCAGTTCAAAGCCTTCAGCTGATCCAAAATGCTGCAGCAAGAGTTCTGATGAAAATCAACAAGAGGGATCATATTTCTCCAATTTTAGCTTCCCTTCATTGGCTTCCTGTTAAATCAAGAATAGAATTTAAAATTCTTCTTCTAACGTATAAAGCCCTTCATAATCAAACTCCATCATATATCAGAGCTCTGATTACCCCGTATGTTCCTAACAGAGCACTTCGCTCTCAGACCGCAGGTCTGCTGGTGGTTCCTAGAGTCTCTAAAAGTAGAATGGGAGGCAGATCCTTTAGCTATCAGGCTCCTCTCCTGTGGAACCAACTCCCAGTTTTGGTCCGTGAGGCAGACACCCTGTCTACTTTTAAGACTAGGCTTAAAACTTTTCTTTTTGACAAGAATTATAACTAGTGACTCATGTTACTCTCAGCCACCTTTATAGTTTTACTGCTATAGGCTTAGGTTACTGGAGTATATCAGGATCTAATTTTCTCACTATATTGAGTTCTACTGTTCTTCAATTATGCATTATGTGTTGTCATTTCTGCTTTAACTTTCTGTTCTCTCTCTTTTCTCTTCATAGTAGGTACACCTGGTCTGGCGTTCTGTTAACTGTGACATCATCCAGAGAAGACGGCTCACCCACTACTACCATCTAATGTAGAACAGATTACTAGATCAATGTGTGCTTCTGTGCTTTTTTGTTTCTCTTGTTGTGTCTCTGTTCTGTCTTCTGTAACCCCAGTCGGTCGAGGCAGATGACCGTTCATACTGAGCCCGGTTCTGCCGGAGGTTTTTTTTCCCGTTAATGGGTGGTTTTTCTTCCCACTGTCGCTTCATGCTTGCTCAGTATGAGGGATTGCAGCAAAGCCATGTACAATGCAGATGACTCTTCCTGTGGCTCTACGGTTCCCCAGGAGTGAATGCTGCTTGTCGGGACTTTGATGCAATCAACTGGTTTCCTTATATAGGACATTTTTGACCAATCTGTATAATCTGACCCAATCTGTATAATATGATTGAACTTGACTTTGTAAAGTGCCTTGAGATGACATGTTTCATGATTTGGCGCTATATAAATAAAATTGAATTGAATTGAATTGAATAGAGACTGATCCAAACCCACTTGCTATTGAAATTCACCTGCAAAAATTCACCTGCAAATTTGTTGACCTTTTGATGAACTCAGGCCAAAGCAATCTGCACTCGATAGAGTCGAGCGACTTCTCTCCAATGAAATCGGCTCATTTGGGCACGTGACAAAAGCTGGGCTCAGCTTTTTTCTCAGCTGAATAGAGCTGAATGAGGAGTTTTTCTACTTAAATATTATGATTACAAAACGTCAGGTAGCTAATAGACAGCCATTTGAGTTTTCCATGTAATCGGACAGAGTGAAACAACTGAGCCGATCACAACTAGAAGAAGCGGCCGGCGGCCGACTGCTTCTTCCGGATCAAACCAAGAGCCTTGCCAGACAGGGATGCTGCACTAGTTGTGATTGGCTCAATTACTTCATCCAGTCCGATTAGATGAAAAACTCTAATGGAGGTCTATTAGTAGCTACCTGACGTTTTGTAATCATATCTATTAAACAAGAAAAAGTCTCATTTCACCCTATTTTCAACGGAAGTACGGAGACAGTGAGTTGACGGTTTTCTGTGCCAGACTTCTGGCGGGTCACTTCCTGTCTAGCGAGCAAGCTAAAAAGCGACTCATGCAGCTACTTGGTCTCAAATTACTCGTAAATATGACTGTACAAGAGCTGCGGATGCGAGGTGCCCTACTTCCTTTAGCCGAAGAACGAGAAATCCCTTTGCCTGTGGTTAAAAGCTTTAAGTCTGAAGAAACCACTGAGCGACCGTATTATTTTTAATTTTGTAGACAAAAGATTGACTGAAGACCAACGATGCCAGAAAAGTGGCTGGGCTACGAAGTTGCATTAAAAGCTCCAAGGTGATAAAGAGGAGAGCAGACAGGTAAGCTAATGTGATACTGTACACCATAAAGTGAGAGATTTTAATCATCTTTTTTATATATAGTTGAGAAAAACTGTGAGAATAAAAGCCACCATCTGAACTACGAGTATGGCAATGTATTATATACGTGAGTTTTTTTGTTAAACTGAAATTGACCGAAATACTGTGTCAAATTTAAAAGGGAAAGAAAGGAACCAAAATGTAGACAGCGTTTCACCAGGGGCTCTAGAGTGAGGAGCACCGCCCCGCTCCCCTCATACAGAGCTTGGGGAAGAATACGGCGGTCGTTCTTTCATTCACTGAAACTATCTATGTTTACAGGTTAGTAATGTGAAGCTGGTGAAAACTGTCTCCCCTAAAATGTAAAATAACAAGTTAATTGGGAACTGATGTTGCAATCACATGCTTAGACTCTCACGGAAAAGGAGTGAACTTGTATCATATTTGCCGTTAGCAAGAGTTAGCTCCAACGGTCGGAGGGCAGCCATTTTAGAGGCTCCGTCATGTATAAGCTCCGTTTCATCCCACAACCTAACTTTATTAAGGTTATGATGGAATCCTGACATCTGTGTGCTGTTATCTGTAAAAAAAGAAAAGTGTTTGAGATACAGAAGTGCTAAGGTTATTTCTAGTTACTAGTAATTAGTTATAATTAGAGTTTAAAATATTCATGACGGATGTTGTGTTTTTTCCCCTTACTGTGTAATTCTACTATACAGTTAGTCATGTAGTGATTAACTGTATAGTTTTTTTTTTCCTATTAAAAAAACTATTTTTTTTCCTATTATGACAGTAAAGAACCCAAAATATTGCTGTTATATCTTGACTGTGTAACCTTACAAATGGCATCCCAGATACTAACTCAGGGTGTTTATGAAAACTGATAGGAATGTGTGATATGAATATTTGAATGAGTAATGATCCAGGTGTTGTTCTATTAGCTTGGTGTTAACGTAGTTTTAAGTAGTCTTGATATGTTTAATGCTGTCTGCTAAACTGATTGTGGTCTTGTGTTTGACAGATGACAGCCACTGTGATGCAGAGGCTGACCGGACGGCTCCATAATCAGTCACCTATGAATAAAAATGCTGACACTACAGGCACTGATGATCACACCTAGGAGAAAAGAAGAAGATGAAGAAGAAGAAAACAGAATGTATGTGGCAGGGAAGGGGCTGGCTTCCTGGAGTATCTTTGTCCTGGCGATGAAGTGACGGCATACAGAGGCTTTACCATCAGAGATCTGCTTGAGAGGCGATTTAACCTTGTTCTACCAGCATTCACCCATAAAAGGAGGACGGTTTTCTAATGAGAGTCTAACTGCCACAAGGATTGCAGATGTCCACATACATGTGGAAAGAGTTATCAGGAGGCTCAACGTTTTCACAATAATCTCCCAGACTGTAACCATGAACTTAGTATATAAAAATGGACAAAGTCTTTCGAATCTGTGCAGCCCCTGTTAGCATGCAGGGGGAATCATCCACGAAGATGCTGTCTGAGCGGAGAAGCCAAAAAAGATCTCGATTAGTAATTCTACTGTAAATCAGTGGAATTATAATACATTAGAATGTGTTTTGGATCTGTGCTTTTAAATATTTCTTTGTTTAGTACCTTTAGGTTTTACATTTTGGAATTAATTTTAAATTTTTAATAACTTTTCAAGTATTGTTTATCCTTATTTTCAGACTATTCAGATATTTACATATACAAAAGTTGTAAACGTGTACTATTAAATTTCACAATCAATTTGACTTGGTAATTTAATTTGCATTTATTAATACTTTGATCAAGTGGATGTTGTCCTAAGCACATGTAACAACCTAAAGTGTATTCTATGTACATAAACTGGCAAGATACAATATTTCATTTATTAAATATCTTAATGTAGGCAATTTCTTTACATTAAATGTAAATACATTTTACTTTTAAAATGGTAAAACATTGTTAAGGTTAAACATTTCACCTATAGCATATTTGTAGGCCATCTAATTCTTTGTGGTGCAGGAAACGTCCATCATTCTGCCTTTTGGGGATGGCGGTGCTCATCTGTTCAGGACAATCCAGTCAGACCACGGCAAACTGCACCTTTTAACAAAATTAAAGTAATTCTTTATTTATAGTACAGTCCTTGGTGTCATTTATATAAAAGTATAACATTAACAAATATCAGGAAGGTAAGTAGAAATTATGGATAGTATATATAGTGATAACTATAAAGTATCCATATTTTTCCACTTACCTTCCTAATATACATCCAAATTGCCATTAAATATTAGACTGTTAAGGATTAGAAAGGTGTGCTTACCTTTACAGACAGGAAGAGGTAGTGTGCTGACAGAATAACCTGAATGACCTTAAGCAGCATCAATGAACCAGAGATCAGACTTTCACTTATCTTGAAAAGATGCTAAATCTGTTGATTAGAAAATAAAAAACGTTTACATACACCAAAATTTATTTCACAAATGCTTTAAAGCCAATGTTTTCATTAGCTCTTTAACGCTGATACCCTAACATCCATCCATCCATTTTCTGATCCGCTTTATCCCTCATGGGGTTGGGGGTGCAGGTGCCTATCTCCAGCATACACTGGGCGAGAGGCAGGGTACACCCTGGACAGGTCGATACCCTAAGATATAAACTGGAAATAAAGTTACAGCTTCATTCTAACGCTAACTTACATTTTAACGTGACAAGCTTGCATCAAGAGCTTTAAAGGCATACTATGCAACATTTTTCAGTTAATTAATGTGTTCCATACAGTTTTGGATGATTAAATGAGTCATTTCAGGTCGAACAAAGGTTTTCTCGGCCGCCCTGGTGGTCTGTGGGGGAAATACCGTACTTGTAATTGCAAGAGCCCTCGGCCTGCACACACAGGCTCAGAAGTCTCGTGCAAGACCGCGAGAGTCGGTCTTGCTTTAAGGCGAGAACTCCATGTGTTTTTGCTCTGCCATTCACTATATGCACGCGCGAAAGCAACAACAAAGAACCACGTGTTAACGTCAAATAAACATGCAAGCATATCAAGTTTTTTTTTTTAATTATTATTATTATTATTTATTTATTTATTTATTTATTTATTTTTTAATGTTGGCGAGGCGGTAGCGTGAGTTTGGCGTGGCGGCCGCGGCGGCCGCCTCGCCAAAATAGCGCTGCGGGAAATGATGTTCATACTTTCACTGTGTTAGTCATTGTTTGTACTGCCGTTTTTTCGACTTTTCTTTGCGTTCGCCTGTCTGCTAAGCTCAAAACAACCGCGCCTGGCTTGATGGAGAAACCAGAACAGCTGAGCATCTTTATGACAGTGCACTTTTACTTTCGCCCTCTGGGGGGAGCCTCGCTGGAAAATCAACCCCGGTTGCATAGTATACCTTTAAGGCCAAACATCAGATTGGTACAATTTCAAACTTCAAGTCAGTCTGAATGTTTTGATATCCAATTATAACATTAGTTCAACCCCGAACATTTAGCACTGCTATCTTTGTAACATTAACTGACCAGCAATCTAATCACAACGAGGAAACAGCTGATTTAATTCGGACCATTCATTAACCTACCGTCCATAAGATCCCCGTTGCATGACTGAAGGACTTCCCCTGGAGCTGCAGCACCAGAGCACTCCGGTAGCTCCGGGTGATGTAGTCAGGATCCAGCAGAGTGAACGTCAGACTTGCTTTGGCTTGAATGGGCATCAGCCTCCATGAATACCAGTTTATCCATGTTGCTATTTATAAACTCTGTGCCAACTTTTCCACTGCGGAGGTTCGGCTCGGTACATTGGCATTGTAGAGCCGTCCGCACCAAGTGCCGGCACAAAATGGTTAGAAAATTTCCTTGTTCGTTATATAAGTCCACTTCTTCATGTCTTCCTCTCAGTCATGAATAGTTTGAGTCTGACACTGACCTGTCACTTCGATTACTCTGCAATTTTTGGAAATTTTGCGACAGTTAACCATTACAGTCAAGCTAATGTTATTTTACTTAGGAAAGCGCTGAAACTGAAGTTTCCCGGCTGCTCTGTCACGTGACCAAATGAGCCAATTTCATTGGTTAGAAGTCGCTCGACTCTATCGAGTGCAGAATGCTTTGGCCTGAGTTCATCAAAAGGTCAACAAATTTGCAGCCGAATATTTGCAGGTGAAATTTTGCATGTGAATTTTTTGCAGCTGAATTTTTTTGCAGCTGAATTTTTGCAGTTGAATTTTTGCAGCTGAATATTTTGCAGCTGAATTTTTCAAAGGTGAATTTTTTGCTGGCGAATTTTTACCAGATTAAAATTCAGTGTAAGGAATTCAATGTCTAAAAAAATTCATTGTTTGAAAATCGATGTTAAAAAATTCAGTGTTAAAAAAAGGCAGATTCCAACGAGACTGTTTTTCTTCCATACTACTGCTGCATTTAAGTCTACTTTTCTTTAATATAGAAGGTGCCCCTGCATCAGTGCTGCTTTGTTTTTTTACCATGTGCAGCCGGTCAGGGTAGATGGCCGCTCAGTCTGTTCTGGTTCTGCTGGTGGTTTCCTCCTGTGAAAGGGGAGTTTTCTTTTTCCACAGTCTCCACATGCATGTACAGGGTGAGGCATTGTTGCAAGTTGTCACTTTGATGCAGTTTGCTGTTTTTTTTTTTTTATATAGAAAAGTTTTTACCAGTTGCAGTTCATGAACTGAACCTAACTGCAATGGGATTGAGTTGAGTGTGTAATTGAGTATGAATTGGTTGATACGACTGGATCAAATTGACCATATACTTCTTTATAGAAATGTAATATTTTTAGAGGGGTGTGGCCCCTAGAGGGGGACGTGAATGTATTGCAGTAGGGGGCAAGAACAGCCTTACTTTTTTTTTTGTCCCTTAAATTCTAAATGTGACAACAGCACCCCCTGCTGTTTGGTCTGTACCTGCATTCAGTAGTATGATCAATAATATTAATAAACACCTAGAAAAGCACAAAACCTAATGTAACTGATGTTTGTCAGTGGCTTGATATTAATTTTTCCATGTGAGGTTCAAAACTAGCTTAAAGTTGACTGCAGGTACGAGTTGGGATGAAAGCCATTTACATTGTTGTTAATACTATATAGTTAAAAATGTGGCAATTTTGAAACATTCTAGTTGTAAGAAAGCTTTAACATGTTCTAAATGAATCCATAAATATATTCTAAATTTTAAAAGGGATTCTGGGGAATTTTCAGAACAAAAACCTTGATACCTTAAAACAGAAAATGATAAAAGTAACATTTTTGAGCCATTTGTCCTTCTTCAAAGAGTGGCGCAACAGAAAACATTTGAGAATCACTGCATTAAGCGTAAACATTATACTAATGAAGTAATGCTGATTTAATCTAAGGTCAGAGTTTGAACAAAACAGTGACAATGTAAATACCTGGTGTCAAGCACATCTCCACTAGTGGAAATGTGAGATTTGGTTTTGACACTTGTCATTTGGCGAAACGGCGGCAGAGAAAGGAAAATTGTAAAAATGTAAGGTTGCGAATGTTGCAGCAAGGCATAATCCCCCCCCCCCCCCCATTGGACTCTTCAGCCTGGGACACCATGCGCATTTCAGGGGTGCATAATGTGTGAGCTCAGAGCTGTCACAGGTATCGAGGCTGTATGCGGCAAATCCACCGAGTGTGGCAAGGTGTGTGGGGAGGACGGGAAGGACAAAGATGAGGGACTGGAGAAGAAGAGGGCTGACAGATTGTCCGGGCAGAGGACAGCTGGGAGATGGTGATATGTGTTTTTTCATACATATCTTTCAACACCAAGGAGTGACGGTGCGTTTGAGGAGTGAAAGTAAACACAGTGTATACAGAAATATCTGCAGCGCAACATGTGGAACCACATCACATCACAGCTCGGGCTCAATCTGGGTCACAAGGCATTAAATCCCCTTGTTCATCAGCTGCCCTTACACACACACACCCCACCCACGCACACTGCAAACACACTCCATCTGCCCTCCAGAATCCTGGATATTAAATCCATCAGGGTCTAACCGGACAACCCCCACAGAGCTGCCAGACGCACGTGAACCAGCCAGCTGACAATGCTACAGCCCCTGCTAACACAATGTGTCAAAAACACAGACATTTTCCACCAGTCACTCCGTTTATACCCACAGAGTCAGTCAGAAGTTCACATCCACTCATCCTGGCAGGTAATGTCATGTTCATTCTGGGGTTTTAATGATCCGTCTCAGTGGTCTGTGTTCTTGGTAGTGACGATCATAAGCGATACAGGTGAACACATCTGTTTCATAGTGGAGTTCAAATATGAGATATTTTTACTTTTCTGTCACAACCAAATGTTTCAAATCATCAAATGAATTATGTTATCAGACAAACATAACCCAAGTAAATACAAAAGCAGTTTTCAAATGATTCAATTCACTAAGTCTAATTAATAGAATCCCACATCATATTTCTGTAACAAAAACTAAAATAAAAAAAATTATTGGGTTAATTGCTCTACTTCCCTTATGACATAATGAAGTGTTTCAATAACTTTGAGGCATAATTAACAAAACTAATCAAATAAAAACCCTCCGTGCTTCACTTATTCACCTGTTTTTTTTTTTCAGTTTTGATTCAAGGACAGAAACCAGGCAATATCAGTCAACCTCAGAGATCTGGTGGTGACATGGAGTCAAGGATTGGAGATGTATGGATTGTGCATCAGCATGCAGCCCTTTTATTAAAGTGTACACCAGAAACTTTAGCTATATTCTGTATTTAAAAAAAGGAGGTATTGAGGAAAGTTTTTCAAATGTGTGACGTGAATGTTTGGAACGTATAGTCAGAGGTCCACCTACATCTTATTACTGGATATGATAGCGGTTAGTTTAGCAATAACCTTGATTAAAATGAGAAAGGAAAGTACTTTTGGCACATGGAAATGATAAATTACCATCAAAGCTCTACCCAAAGTTATTCATTGTGGTTTTAATGAGTGAAGAAGGTGAAGCTAGGTGCTCAACAAGCTGTTGGAAAAGACTATGTAAAACACAAATATACTTTAAACGGTTGTGCCGGACTGAAACACATTGGGTTTGAATATAGTAAAATAGCAGAATGTCATTAGTATCTTAGTGTTAGGAGATATTACTAAAAATGAGGGGAAAAAATAAACATAAGGAAAACAAAGCAAGAACATAACTCTGTGCACCTCCATGCTAAGGAGCAAAAGATAATTTAAAGCAAACAAGTCCAGATTCTCTAAAAATCAGGTCAGCCAGTTTATTATTATTATGAACACTTGTTTATGTATTATTATGTAGGATGTCTTTAATTTACATTAGAGGGAAAATTTTGTCAGCTGATGTGGCTGAACAGAATTAGAAAGACCTATCTTGTAAGTGCACTGATATAACACCGGTAACAATTAACTTTATTTCTGATTGCAACAAACATTTCAATGAATCGTGTTCTGTGCTTTTAACCCATCCTGTGTGATGCCCAATGAGCTATCTGGGGCTAAGGGTCTTGCTCAGGGACCCAGAGTGGCAGTCTGTGGGATTTCAACCCAGAACTTTGCAGCCTCTCCAGAGCGCAAGGCCCTGCTCTTTAGTCACCAGGCCACTAGGGGTGTCCCGATACCAGGAGGAAGATTGGTATCGGTTTAGAGTATCAGGTTGCTTTTACAAGTACGAGTATAAGTACTTGATGCTGGCATCGGGACGCCACTATGGGCCACCACTCCCTCATTGGCCTCCCCAATATTGGCCACTATCATACATGGAGCCCTAATGGGCTGTCAGTCAGAGTAGCTTTCTCTATTTGCATTAAAGCAGGAAAATATGTAAACCTGAGCCGCTTAATTGAAGATTTCTGTCATAATGAAATGTGAGCTTAATCAAAGAGGTGTAAATAGGCTGGTTCCAAAGGAACCCAATGACATACTTTGTTAAAGTGATGCATGATGTCATGACCTATATCTTTTCAACCTTTATTCCATGGATACAGTGGAACAACCTCAAGCTGTATCTATTATGTATTTCAGAACCGTTAGGTGGTGAAATGTAAAAAGGATTTACTTTAGTGGGAAGCTGTACAGGCTGCACTCAGACCTAGTTCTCCTTTAGGGAGAACTACACAGCAATGGAGGAGTTCAAACCTGAGAACCCTGCCCTAACTGTCAAGCACAGTTATGGCAGTATAATGACATTTACACTACCCTTGTTAAACCGATCCGAGCCGAGACCAGTCCGAGCTTGGATCAGTTAACCAAGCCGAGCCTCGTTCTGAAGACCGTTTACACACCACGCTATCTCAGTTCCTTGGTGAAGCGAACATTGCCAGTCTAAGGTTTATCGGTGTTCAATCATTTTAACTTTGGGGAGAGCGTTTTAAACTGGCCACAGATGGTATGAATGAAAGTAGCGGTGGTCAAAGGTTTTCTTTGGATTTATGCAAACCAGCAGGTCAGAAAGCTTAACGTATAGAACAGCTGGCAACGACTTCCCTCGGTAAGTGTTTCTGTCGCTGCTCCTGCAGTCAATCAATGAATTATTTCCACCTGTGGCCATGTCGCCTATCAGAGTTTAAACGTGGCGACCAACCAGGGATCTCCCCGTGATTCGCTTTTATGTTTTATTTAAAACACAAAGAAGAGTAACGCGCTAGCTCAGGCTAATTTATGACCCTTGAAGAAGAAGAGTCGGAATGCGAAACGATGTCTCGCATTTGACTGGGTTTCGATTCTGAAAAAGTAAAAGAAGAAAAAAAAACCTGCGCTGTTCTGAAACAAAGAAGGCAGAGCTCATCAGTGTTCACCTGATGAATAGCTGCGCTCCAGGACACTAAATAAAATGACAAGGATTTTGATGTTTACAGAATTGTTAAAGGTATACTATGCAACCGGGGTTGATTTTCCAGCGAGGCTCCCCCCAGAGGGCGAAAGTAAAAGTGCACTGTCAAAAAGATGCTCAGCTGTTCTGGTTTCTCCATCAAGCCAGGCGCGGTTGTTTTGAGCTTAGCAGACAGGCGAACGCAACGAAAAGTCGAAAAAACAGCAGTACAAACAATGACTAACACAGTGAAAGTATGAACATCATTTCCCGCAGCGCTATCTTGGCGAGGCGGCCGCCGCGGCCGCCACACCAAACTCACGCTACCGCCTCGCCGTTTTAACGTCAAATAAACAGCATATCGAGTTTTTTTTATTATTATTATTATTATTATTTTTTTTTTTTTTTTTAATGTTGGCGAGGCGGTAGCGTGAGTTTGGCAAGGCGGCCGCGGCCAACATAAAAAAAAAATAAATAAATAAATAAATAATAATAATAAAAAAAACTCGATATGCTGTTTATTTGACGTTAACACGCGTTTCTTTGCTGTTGCTTTCGCGCGTGCATATAGTGAACGGCAGGGCAAAAACACATGGCGTTCTCGCCTTAAAGCAAGACCGAGTCTCGAGGTCTTGCACAAGACTTCTGAGCCTGTGGGTGCGGGCCGAGGTCTCCTGCCATTGCAAGTACGGTATTTCCCCCACAGACCACCAGGGCGGCCGAGAAAACTTTTGTTCGACCTGAAATGACTCATTTAATCATCCAAAACGGTATGGAACACATTAATTAACTGAAAAATGTTGCATAGTATGCCTTTAGGAAAACTACATCAAAAAGATAAAATGAATAAACTCCAGCTACAACATGGACTGGAGAACGGGTTCTAACTGGGTGAGGCCAGAGAAAGGCGATTCTCAGAGTTTTTTTATGACGTTAAAGTGGATCGCGGACACAGGGTTCATTCTGGACAGGTCTCCAGTCACTGGGCTAAAATATAACCATTTTATTAAACTTCAAAAAAGTTAAATCATGCTTTTTTATAAACTGTAATAATTAATTGGTGAACATAACGGGCAAAGCAGAGACTTATTATTGTCATGTGCAATCTGCGTCAAATTAAAATGTATTATATCATGATAGTGTTGATGATGTGTCCTGCATTTCTAAGGCTGTGGTTGGCCTTGTATGATCATAATATTGGTTTATATTGAATGTGACAGGGAGCCAGTGGAGTTGATGTACAGGTGTGAAGGAGATGATGTAATGATGAAGCTGCTGTCCTTCGAACCTGCTGCAGTTTATGGAGGTTTTCCGGAAGACAGGGAGGAAAGGGAGCTGGGATTGTAAAGTGGACTGTGGACCAGTTTGTCAAAAGTGTGAAGGAAGAACTTGATGCTGCATAGATGAAAGTAACCCAGATGATGATGTGGATGTGATAAGTGATGGAGAGGCTGTCTCTTTTGGTCTTTTGTAATGTTCCAATTTTAGAAGAAAGCCATAACTATCAAAATCAACACTTATATATGATTGAAATAAATTGCTCTGAATGTAAAAGAATTTCCCCATTGGGGTTGAATGACTAAAATAAATAACATTTTGTGTGGTATTCAAGTTTCTTGAGATAAAACTGCATTTTATAACTTTTCACAGCTAATTAACAGACAAAAACCTCTTTACAGCTGTTGTTTTCCAGCTTGTGCCTACTGGCAGCTTAAGTACAAGAGGCATTAGTCGCTTCATTTTTACTCTCCCTTCGAAAAAAAATCAATCCGGGGAAATGAGAAAACGGACCTTTGGAAAAACAACTAGATGTGAGCACCAGAAGAATTAGTATGAATTTATGGGTATATGGAGCCTAACAGCTGTTTTAATCTTAAGAGATCTGTGGGGTCAAAGTTAATACCACCCATGCAGTAGTTCCAGATCTCAAAGCTTTCCGTGGACAAATTCTGAGCAAAAAAACAATCAATATCTGTGCTAACACATTACACTGACTCCCTTGGCCCCTGATGTGCTTATGACACCTTGTCTTCAATGCACAGAGAGACAGTTTTGTGGGCAGCGTTTCCTAACCTCAGCAAGTGTTGCCAAGTCATCAGAAGAGTGCCAAAGGAAAAAAAATCAAAACAAGCACAAATCAATGGGATTTCCCCACATGATGAAAGTCTAATATTCCTACCCATGGTTTGAAATTACTCATGATATTTGTACTCACTGTCTGACATAAATCAGACTAAGCTTTTAGATTACCAATGTATTTCTATTTGTAAATTACCAAAAGGAAGAGATTTTGATTAATGCTCAAAATTTTGATTACTTTTTCAAAATTCTTGAGAACATAGTTGCTAATCAAGTATGTAAACATTTACAAAGTAATGACCTATTTGAAGTGTTTCAGTCAGGCTTCAGAGCTCATCATAGCACTGAAACAGCTCTGGTGAAGGTCACTAATTATATTCCATGGCCTTAGATAATGGACTTGGGTCAGTAATTGTCCTGTTAGATCTCAGTGCTCTATTTGATACAGTTGATCACAATGTTCTCCTAGAAATGTAATATTATGGCTTATGTTAAAGTTATTTTGCCCTCCTTCCTTAGGTTCTCTGGTTGCTTTGAGTTTTGTTTTGTCTAGGTTCTTGTTTACTGTTAGTTTATCCTGTTTTGTCATCAGTTTTAGTCTTAGCTTTATTTTCTGTTTTAGGTTTGTACTTCAGGGTTGTTTTGTTCTTTATTAAATCGTGTGTAGTTTGTTTCTGTCCACTTGTCTTGTCAGCTTTTTAGATTTGTCTGATCTGTTCTTGTTTTGAGCCTCAGCACTGATGTCTGGTCTAATTGCTTATTCTGCACACCTGCTTAACTCCACCCCTGCTGCAATCACCTCTCACCGGTTTCACCTGCTTCCAACTCCATATAAACTGTTGAGACCAGACATCAGTGCCAGGTCGTCTGTTTGAGTATGGGTGAGTCTCCTCCTGCAAGTTTATGTTTATTGGTTTGCTTTTGGATTTTTTTACCCCTTGTCTCCAGTGATCTGAGCCATCCTGTTTCTGTCTGTTCCTGCCCTGCCTGTCAAGATAGTCTGTTTATTTTTGTGCCGTCTTTTGGTTGTGAGGTCTTTTTGGTTTTTGCCTCAGTCTTTGATTTTTGTTAATAAAGAACCTGATCTGAACCTCTGCTGGTCTGGCTGAATTCTGGGTCCCCTGCCTCTGATTCATTACAAGAAAGACTTGAATTTATGGTAGGGATTAAAGGAAAAGCATTACACTGGTTTAAATCTTATCTGTCCAACAGATTCCAATTTTTTCATGTTAATAATAAATCTTCTTCAAACTCTAAGGTTACTTGTGGAGTACCACAGAGTTCAGTCCTTGGGCTAATTCTCTTTACTACATATATGCTTGCGATTGGTAAAATTATGAGAAAGCACGGGATTAATTTCCCCTGTTATGCTGATGACACTGTAATGCCAGTTCAGACGTGACAGCCTGCATTAGTTCAGGACGTGACAGACTGCATTTCCCATGATGCAATGTGGTCAAAATGGCCACCAACTCCCATCATGCAACACGGCCCAAAATGGCCGCCGATCGAGATAAGGATGCTATGGTGATAACTATAAAACACAGCCTCGCGCTGCATTCATCCTTCTTATTGGCGCTCCGCCAGTACGGGAAGGCACACAGCTGTTACCCTCTGTGGGTTTCCAATCCCCACACGCCACGTGCTCGATAACTCTTTGCTGGACCGAAGATTACCAAAGCAAAACTTTCCCTGTATTGCTGACACAGGAGGTCGACTTAAAAGGTACTTTTGAATTCCCTCTGATCAAAGACTGAGAGCCGTTATCTCCCGGTGATCGAAAGAGGACCAAGCTTTGTTTTGGCCGGACAAAGCGTCTGAAAGCCCGGAGAGAGAGACGAAGGAACTTTCTCATCCCGTTCCCGCTGCCCGCACACACCTACGTTCATCAAGACGCCTTCAGGACACCCACGGATTCGGAACTGGGACTTCACTCCTGAATCAACGTCAGAGTAAAGAGAGATTCCCCTTTTTATTTCTCTTTTCACCTTATGGTGATATAGCTGTGCCTGGGCAGGTGTTAGGAATTTAGGTTAATGCTTGTTACTCCAAGACGGAGTTGTTTTTATTTGCTGAATATTTTCTGTTTGTATGTGCATAGATTTTGAAAGTGATTTTGGCTGTGTTGATTTGTGCTTTATAAGTGGCTCCGCCGAGAGACGATTTTTTCATCTTTTTCTCTCTCTCTCTTTTTGCCTTCTCCTGTCCTCTTATCAGCGGGTTCAATCTCTTTGTTTAGAACTCAGTTTGCTTTCTTTCTTTAAACTCCTCGGTCAGCCGCTCCCCCTCTGGCCGAAGCACCGCCCCACTTTAGTGTAAGCGCTGACTGCATCATCAGGGCCTCCCCTCACGCATCACGCAAAGTTGTAGGTCCGAGGTCATCAAAGTCGCCATCTTGGGAGGGTGTCACGTAGCTAAACTATAGCTGCTGTGAAAACCTTGAGGCGTCCGTCTGGATTCTCAAAGCGGTTTTCTGCCTCTCAATGCTGCGACGTCAAATGCCGACGTCTTGAACGTGATGTTTAAACAACTGTGAGTTGAACTAAGATGCGGTACCTCTCATTTTAATCAATTTTGGACTTTTATTTCCACATATATTTTGCATGTTTAGTTTAGTAGCGAGTAGTGTTCCAAGGTTGTTGAATCAGAGAATTACTGTAACAGGGAATTACCTTTGGTTCAATAAAAACGACAACTGTGGAACAGTAATTGTTTGTGTTCATTCCAATTCACAGTTGCATGGTTATTCAGAATTCAGAGCTACCCTCCTCTTGGAGTTAACATCTGATATTAACACAGAGACCTTTTCATCGGATTGGTGATAAAAAAAGGGTAACGCTTTAAACTCTAATTGCAATTATAAGTTGAGTTATCAACGTTGCTGGAAAAATCTGATCAGTCAGAATTCGATCAGACCATTTGTTCCAGCACAATGGTGTTCATAACAGCTAATTAATAAATGAATCAGTAATATAAATTATTACAAGCTTATGGCTCTAGCATCACCACCATTTGAATCATATTTGCTATAGCGAATATTTGAGTTGAATGACTTATTATTAAAATTATAATACCAATTTAAAGCCGCAAGCGGCGTCTATCGGCCCTTGCAGCCAGACGCCGCTCTGGCCTATTGGCCACCGCATGGGTTCACGCACCGCCGGTCGCCAGCCACCGCAGAAGTTGTCACGCATTTTTCCTGCCTGTCCACCGGGCGATGCACACGAACGCGTTGTGCAGCACTGCCCCACGACTCACCAAAAATCTGGTGAAGATCAGTTGATGCAGCGAGGAGATACAGCCGTTGAATAATGATAATGCATTGGGCCACCGTACCGTTCAGCGGGCCGGATTCGGCCCGCGGGCCGTACGTTTGACACCCCTGGTTTAAACATTAGTATACCAATTTAATCAAAGGTATCTTACTAGCTGTTAATCCAGCTTTATGTCAAAAGTTAACAAAACCTTTTTAGTTCTTTAAAGTTAATTGTTATTTCATGTGTTTAAGGGTTTCATTTCTTGCATTAAGACAGCTTTTATGAAGGTTTGACAGTTAAATTGGTGGATAAACACCCAAAAGAAATACTGTAACGGTAACACTTTATCAATTGGAAATATCGCTAAAGTATTACTTTAGCAATATTCCACATGTGGCCTCTGGTAATAAAGTAAAAAATCTTGGTGCTATTTTTGACCAAGACAGGTAATTGAAATCCCATATTAAAAAGGTTCACAGAGTTTCCTTTTTTCACCTTCTAAACTAGAAACATTCTGTCCAGGAGCAATGCTCAAAAACTAGTCCATGCATTTGTTACTTGAAGGCTGGACTATTGTAATTCTTTATTACTATAAGGAAGTCAAAATGCAGTTTAAAGTCTTCAACTGATAAAAATGCTGCAGAAGGAGTTCTGATGAAAATCAACAAGAGGGATCATATTTCTCCAATTTTAGCCTTCCTTCACTGGCTTACTGTTAAATCAAAAATAGAATTTAAAATTCTCCTTCTAACGTATAAAGCCCTTAATAATCAAGCTCCATCATATATCAGAGCTCTGATTACCCCGTATGTTCCTAACAGAGCACTTTGCTCTCAGACTGCAGGTCTGCTGGTGGTTCCTAGAGTCTCTAAAATTAGAATGGGAGGCAGATCCTTTAGCTATCAGGCTCCTCTCCTGTAGAACCAACTCCCAGTTTTGGTCCGTAATGCAGACACCCTGTCTACTTTTAGGACTAAGCTTAAAACTGTCCTTTTTGACAAAGCTTATAGTTAGAGTGGCTCATGTTACCCTGAGCTACCTCTATAGTTATAATAATAATTGAATTTTATTGAACTTTATTGATCTCACAACGGAGAAATTCACTTCTGTATCTTAACACATCCCCTTGGGGAGCAGTGGGCTGCCACTGTGCGGCGCCTGGGGAGCAATCAGGGGTTAAGGGTCTTGCTCAGGGACCCAGAGTGGCAGTCTGTGGGAGTTGAACTCAGAACATCTGGGACCCAAGCTCAATGCTCTAAACAGCTGTGTTGTGTCTCTTCTCTGTCTTTTGTAAGCCCCAGTCGGTCAAGGCAGATGACCGTTCATACTGAGCCCGGTTCTGCTGGAGGTTTTTCCTTCACGTTAATGGGAAGTTTTTCTTTCTGCTGTCACTTCGCGTTTGCTCAGTATGAGGGATTGCTGCAAAGCCATGTACAATGCAGACGACTCTCCCTGTGGCTCTACATCAGGAGTGAATGCTGCTTGTCACGACTTTGATGAAATTAACTGGCTCCCTTATATAGAAATGTTTTTGACCAATCTGTATAATCTGAGTTAATCTGTATAATCTGATTGATTTTGACATTGTAAAGTGCCTTGAGATGACATGTTTCATGATTTGGCACTATATAAATAAAAATTGAAATGTATTGAATAAGCATGATTTGTATATCTGTTCAACTTAACCCTATATCGCCATTTGTATCATATTTGCTACATAGGTTTCTAGGGACTCTTTTCTTGGAACGTGAGCAATATTTACCTCAATAACCTGTTGAATATAATTTGATACATGTATTCTGCACCCTACTGGATTATCATTGCACTGCAGGCAGTGGAACGGCTTTTTTTTTCCCTTTTCAAAATGTCTGTTCATGTGAGCTTGGTCGCACGCGATTTGCAGGAAAGTTTTTTCCAGTTTTAGAGAGGTTAAGGCAACAATAACCAAAAAATTCTTATTCAGTTTGTTAGATTAATGCTTTATGTTTTGAGACATTGCCCAATTACCCAGAAAAATATTATTTATATCACAGTTAAACCGTGTTGAAATGTGTGTATCATATTTGATACTGCAGGTATATAAGTTACTTCATCACTGAACAGTCATTCAACATTTTTGTTAAGTAATGTATGTCCTTCCTGCCTCAATTCAGCCACATACAATTTTTAATTAATAATTATTATTAAATGCCATTTCATAATACATTTTGGATTCTTTCACCATAACAGTCATTCTAAAACCATACTCTTTGTGTTGTATTGAGCAGCAAGTTTATGTAATTTTATATGTCAAAAAGAATTGAGGAAGAAGAGAGGAAAAGAAAGTACTGGGAAAATGTCAACATGATATTGGATGGCAATTAAAGTGACATAAAGCAGCTAGCAGAAGATGATGAGGATGATGATGAGGACTGGATTTCCAGTCCTCATCATCACTGAGCAGTGATGAGGAAGACTGTCAGGATCAAAGTGTAGCCCAGATAGGCATGGAAGTTGAGGTCCAAACAGCAACTCTGGACACAGTCAGAAATGATTCAGTGAAGATCAATGTGAAAAGGAAAGAACCCAGAGGAAGGATAATACAATATCAAGCCCCAATCTACACTGTATAAATACAGTGCTAATTAATTGAATTTAATTAAGTCATGTGTTTAACTTTCTTTGAAGTCACAAATGTCTATGTTATTCTTCGGTTCTTGGTAGAATTGTCCTTTAACTTAAGTCTAAGTTTATCATGATGTTAGCACCCGGATAACTTAAGAGTTGGGTTGCTGGTTTCAACCCTGCAAGCTACCTCTTTTTTACCTGAATATAACAATGTTTTAATGGCATGAGACCACAGAACATGTTTCCAAACATCAATGTCTTCAGCCCATGTTGGTTCAGAACCCAATCTGCAGATAATGACTCTCTCTTACCAGCCTAAGCAGCATGTTAAAAGGCCTTCACCTTTTATTCTGGCATTGATTTACACATTATTACTAAAACCCGGCAATTTTAACCCATAACCCATCTCCTTCCTGAACAGTACGGTGGCTGGAAATTCCCAAGGTGTTTAAACGGGAAGATAGGTGAACAGATGAACGTGGAACCTTAACAGATGAAGGTCCTTAACAGATGGAGGTCCACAGTTATTTTCCTGATATCTTGGCTGAGTTATTATGTTTTTACATGATGTTACACAAAGTTTGATGTTTAGCTTTGAAATACATGTTATGAAGTTTACCAAGCTATGACATCGTCATCTGGGTTTTCCAAACTGTTTAAGTAAGCCTAATGTTAGCTTATAGATTTTTTTAAAGACATTGTCATTATTCTTCCATCCATCCATCCATTTTCTGATCCGCTTTATCCCTCATGGGGTCGCGGGGGGTGCTGGTGCCTATCTCCAGCGTTCACTGGGCGAGAGGCGGGGTACACCCTGGACAGGTCGCCAGTCTGTCGCAGGGCAACACAGAGGCTGTCATTATTCTTATGTTTAGCAAATTGGCCATCCTAAATGATCCGACAAAGGAAATATATGGTCTGAACCATATCTTGATGAAAAATGGTTCTGTGTCTTTTTATGCAGGGTATAGATATCTGGTTGGAACTGTAAATAAAACGAACTGCCACAAGTGCTGCAGTCTGAAAGTCATGGCACTTTTGCAAAGTATAGGGCAGAACAGCTGACGGAGATGAAAGACTTGATCGTCTATGTGAGAGGAAGCTTATATTGATGCACAATTGTTAGGATGCACACGAGGTAATTAGGAGAGAAGCAGCAGGCGCCTCCTCCACATTTGTGTCTCCAGAACATCAAAGCAGCATTGGCACACTTGTTGGTCGGCCTTCTCACTCTTTTCTTTCTGTGCCCTCAAGTTGTTGAGCAACATTACTCTTTAATCAGCTTGGCATCTGGGGAGTATTCTGCCCACCAGATATCATGCAAATCAGCACAGCTCTCTTTGTTGGTGGGTTCATGCATGATGGTGGTCTGCTGCTGGAATGCTCCAATCATTACGTAAGGTTGGATTTCTGCAGGCCTTAACTGAAGCAGCTTGAAATGTCCTCTCACAAGATGAAAATACATTACTTCTTAACTCTGAGTGGGTTTCTGCTAAGAGCCTAGATATATGGGTGGGTTTCCCCAGGGACGTGGCAGGAAGCAGATATTTCTCTCTTTGGCACATGGGGAATCTGGGCAGTGTTCATTCGGGTCACTGAACATGTTCGTTTCTGGTTCCATTCACCACCGCCGTTGTTTCAATGACATCTCGGAGGCCGGAGACTGGCTTTTGGCGGTGAATCCGATAAAATTGCTGCAACCTCTGCTGGTAACGTGTGTAATCTTCAAATCTGCAGACGCCAGCTCATGCTGAGTGTTGAGGAGTGAGCTGCCAGCGGCAATTTGCAGAGATTAAATCAGAAATGTCTCTTTTCAGCCGAAGGTTGGCGCCAGTTTCAGAGCCACCACTTGTAATGGTAGACTAATTTGTGAAGAAAAACCCTTTACTGCATGCCTGTTCGTTTAAAAGTGTGCAGGGTAGCTCTGCATTACAACAAACACAGAAAAGGAAGCTAGAAGCAGTTTAGCGTTGAAAGCCCTGGTTAGCAACTCTTGCACATACATATTGAGGTGTTAAATATCAATGCCTTCTTCTGTCTTCACCTAAGCCTGAGAGTGTCGGCAGGACCATTGATCGGACCCATTTCTTTTTTTTATGTAAAGTGGTGGTAAAGCTGCCACACCTTTTTTCCTTCAGGCCCAGAAATGTGCCATTGCAAAGTTATCGATCAACATTTCTTTGAATTTTTTTATGAATATAATTATAAACTTCAATCTTATATTTATCACAAATATTCATGAGAGGGTTGTCAACATTCAGGAAAAAAGTTGATTAAAAGTTACCCAAAAGTATTTTTTTTTTTTTAAATATTCCATACACATGCAGATTGGGTTGGGTTGACGTAAGAAAGTCCCAAAACAAATGAATGAATTTCTGGCACATGAAAAAATACCTTCACCTGAAGGAAAAGAATAAAGTGAGAAATTTTGGAGGGATTTTAGTGAATGGAAATAATAATAAAAAAAATGTCACATGGCCAGGATAAACTGGGAGGATCCTTCCTGATTCTGTCCAAGCTGAGAGTTCGAGCAAACAAACAAAAAAATGGCCCAATTACATTTACAGCGACAAAAGGACCATAAAGAACCTACCCATTAACCTGAAGTGATCCTTTTTCATTCCTAACTGCCCTTTGAACTGCAGAAATGGTCAGTATCCAGAGAGAACTGATGGAACTGAAAGCTCGGTTAGATAGCAGTGATTGTTTTTCTCCCACAACTTAGCTGTTGGATAATAACCTTTCCGGCCTTCTACCACAGCGTAAACACACTGGAATGCCACACAATATTTAACTGTGAACAAAAAAATAAATGAAAATCTACAGCTAGGTCTCAGCAGGCCATTTGCTAGTGAAGGAATTAGAGATGAACCGATCAAGATTCTTTGTTTCCAGTCCCGAGCAAGGTCTTTTGAGGAACTGAAAATCTAACTTTCAATCTGTCATCTGCACTTTTAGGCACATATCTGGATTCTGCAAACCATAATTACAGAAATATTATCTAAACCCATGCCAGCTTGTTGAATGTGGCTAATATCTACATTTAAATTACTTCCCACAAAACAATATACCAAACGTTGAGGTAGTTGACCTCAGTTGAATGATTAAAATCTAACTTCAAACATAGGCTTGATTTTGTCCAATATAAACCCAAGATAAATTTATTGATTATCCAGCAATAACAATAAATCCATCTGCATAAAAAGTACTGTACCTATACATATTTGTTTTCATATTAAATAGTATCCTAATAGGGTGGTAGCTCTCCCATTACTCAAATCAATTAAATTCAATATTATTTATATAGCGCCAATTCATGAATTGCGACATGATTGTGACTTTGACTGCTTCATAGTCCCGACAAGCAGGATTCACTCCTAGAGAAGCGTAGAGCCACAGGGAGAGTCGTCTGCACTGTACATGGCTTTGCAGCAATCCCTCATACTGAGCAAGCATGAAGCGACTGTTATGAATAGAACAGAAGGACCCAGTATTCGAGGCGACAAACAGTTTATTTAAAGGAAAACCGGAAATGACCGACGTCTGCGCTAGCAGCTGGATCCTCTGCAGGGAGAGACGACAGGTTAGTGACCTCGTCAGTCTGAATATGACTAGACACGATATTGTGGGTCACCAACCTGGTCCTTATGTCCAGTGTGGGTCCGGGGACGGGAGGAGATTCCAGCTGGTGAGCGGCCCACCAGACGCGGCACGATGTGAAGCCTCGAGAGTCCGTGTAGCAGAGTCGAAGATCAGTGGACAGGCAGAGGGTCGGAACCAGGAGGTCAGAGAGCAGGTGAAGTGCCAAAGGATAATCCAAATCGTAGTCAGGTCGCAGTTCAGGGTTCGGTACACGGTCGGGCAAGGAACAGGCAGAAACTCAGGTCGGTCGGGTGTCTAAAGACAGGTCGGGTACACGGATCAGGTGGGGCTAGGCTAACTCAGAAGTCGGAGGACAGAACAGGTCACGATCAGGTAGTCAGGAAACAGAATGCTGGAATAAGTCGATCAAAGCTGACGAAATAAGCTGGCACTGTTGTCTGGTCTTAGAGCTGGTTATATACTAGTGGAAGCAGGTGGAACAGAGAAATAGGTAATGAGAAATAGGCGGAGCTAAGCAGGTGTATAATAGAGAATTAAGTCCAGACAACAGTGCCGAAATCATGACAGCGACAGCGGAAAGAAAAACTCCCAATTAACGGGAAGGAAAACCTCCAGCAGAACCGGACTCAGTATGAACGGTCATCTGCCTCGACCGACTGGGGGTTACAGAAGACGGATCAGAGACACAACATTTTTAGTTTATCCCTGCTTAGATGGAGAAGGTATTAGAAGTTAGAACTAGGCTGGGGAAAAAGGTTCTGAGAGACTGACAACCTTTAGATCAACTTATGACACTAGAAGAGCTAATTTTAAAGGTTATAGCTACAAACCTTTTCATCAAAACGATAATTGTTTTTCAAAAATAATACATCCACAGAACATCTTTTTTTTGTGATTTAAAAGCAAATACCATTATGAGTGTTACTGTGTATGCAAATATATGGTTTCAGTCTAGCGGCGCATAAAAAGTGATTATGTTTAGACCGACAGTTTTAACCGATGATCTTATTTGCTATTTTATGTTTATGTCGCAAAACAGATATATTTATTTGATGGCGTGTCAGCAACATCTACAGGAGGAAAAGTGTCATAAAACCAGAGAATAGGCCAACAAAGTCTCGCTTTCTAAATTAGAATGTTTTAAAGTATTTCTTCCGCTGGTTGCCTGGGTTCAGTTGCTGATAATAATCCCCCTGCAGCTGCCTTGCAGAGGAAAATACATCTTTATTCATGCAGCTCTCATTTCCATAGCTCTTCCATCCTAATGCAGAACAGAACAGCTTGCAGATAAGAAAAGTAATATTGTCTGACAGCCGCTTTTGCCATTTTGCAGGAATAAAGATGTGCTGTCTTTGATGTACTGTCTACAGGAGCTGAATAAAGGTGTACCGAGCTTTTGTGCACATAACTTCCTCTTCTGCCTTGACAAAGAGCAAGTGTGATTATACATATCTCAATGACTGCTGTAGAGTCACACCTTTGAGTCACACGGCTTTGTGATGTCTTAAGCTGTCCAGATAAATGTTGTTTCAAACAGAATAATGTTAGGTAGAATTTCCTCTGTATGTTTGACGATTGTTTAAAAGGCAGGGATGTGGAGAAAGTAAAGAGCAATATAAGGCCTTAAACCTCCAATGCTTCATTTAACACTTATAGAGTCTAATGAGTTATGTTTGCTGGTGCGTATCTTAATTTAAAGCAGTATTCTTGCATATCCTACATCCAGCAATAATTGAAGACAAAAGCATTCACACCTCATATATTGGTCACATTTTGTCAAGTTCCAACTTACTTGACCATGTATGTTGCACCCTGTCTTCAGAAGTAACATAGTCAGTAAATAGAGTCCATTTGTGTGTAGTTTAATCTCAGTACAAATGCAGCTGTTCTCTCAAGACCACAGAGGTTTGTTAGAGAACAACAGAAAACAGACAGTATCATAATGACCAAGGAACAATGGTGGTGGAAGCAGGGGCATCGTATGGAGGGGGGGGGGGGGGGGGGGTTAGGACAATTGAAGTGCTGACTGACAGGGGCACCACAAAACTACATTTTATATTTATATACAGTAGCTTTTGGGAAGATTTTTTTTTTTTTTTGTCATCAGGCCCATGATTCCTGGCAGCACCCCTGGGTGGAAGTGTCATGCTATGGCGACGATGAAGCTTTGAACATCTCCCAGGGCTCTGTTCAAGCCATCGTCTGAACATGAAGAGAGGATGGACCACCTGCAGACCTACCAGGGTGGTAGAATAAAGGAGATTCCTGTGTTAGAATGGTCTAAGTCCAGAGAGAACCCCCAATGGAGGATCTTTGGCAGGAAATAAAAAAATGTTTTGTCTTTCCAAATGTACTCCATCCAATCTGATATTGATCTTTATGCAAATGTAAATATATGCAGATATTCACAGCTAAAAGACCTGGAGCTGGAACTAGAATGCAAGGTGGCTCTAAGTATGGACTCAGGGGGAGCTTGATAGAACTGCACTATATTTACTTAATATTGCAAAAAATACAAACACCTATGTCTCATTTTCCTGCTGCTTCACAAATTACAGTTGCTCTGAAATGTCTAAAATGTTGGGTATGTGTGCTACAAAAACATATACTACAATATTAAATATTAACAAGTCAAGATGCGGACGATGACAGACTCCTACCACAGTGAATGCTGGAAATACATTGGTTTGGTTTCGTGTATGTGTGTGCACACTTATGCAATCAGGTTGTCACAGTTTTTTTTTCACCTTCAAACAGATTTAGGGATTTTAGAGCAGCATTGAGCAGAGCGAGAATGTTTCCAGTTGAAGCTCTCACCTGGACCAAAAACTGTAGGTTCCAGAAAGTGATTTATGCACCCCAGGGAGACATTAGAGGTATATCGATTCTGCAGGATGACTCCAACTGCTGCAGCAATGAAGCCACCAGAATAAAAATAATCACCCGGTTGACACATGACCGTCAAGAGATCTACAGCCATCTCTATGTTTCAAGAATGTATGTTTTTCTTTTTTGCTTTCGTGATTTTTTTATGATCATCAGCCCTGCTGTGTTGTCCTTCAGATCAAAGCAAAATGAGTTTTCCATCTCCCCAAAGAAGACTGACAAAAAAACTTAATTTGCACCATCCAACTCTTTAATGATGTTCAATTTGCAGTGGTGTTCAGTCAGAGAAAAGCAAATCACACTTATCTAACACATTCTGCATGAGGCTGGAAGGGGGAGAAGGCAAACCAAGAGGTTGTTACTGCTGCTGCCATCATCTGTCAATAGGGAACTGGTCAGAGAGGCTGAAAACGGCACAACCTTGGATTCTGGAGATTTAATAAATCCCTAACCGAACCAAAATGGTTAAAATCATCCAATTACATCTATTTAAATCAAACAAAACTGGTAAATTTTCAACTTTAGCCACTGCATCAACTGTTTATAGAGTCCTGCTCCGTGAATGTGCCAGATTGGACCGGCAGAGGTATCCATCTCCTCTCAGGAAATCTGCGCTCTCATCAAGCCTCTCAAATCCCCGCAGTACATCTGTTGCATTGTGCAGCAACCAGTCGGTGTGGAGCAGCTCTCTGGACAGACTGTATAATTTCCTCTGCTCACAATGACTTTGTTGCAAACCAGCATCGCTTACTTCGCCTCCTAGCTGTTTCAGACGACAGAGTCAGGAGAAAACGCACAACCTCAACATGAATATCAATATTGAATCACAATAGCAGTGGGCAGGGAGCTGTGACAATGCTGACCTTTAACAGCCAGGTTTGGATGGAAACGAGCACGCCCGATACATATATTACACTTGCCTATAAGGTAAGGCGCTGGCAGCACTGTGCTCTTTGTTTATCCCCCAGTATGAACAATCTTTTGTTTTGCAAAAGGTTAACAATCCCGAAAGCATTTGCATCATTTCACTTTTTCTGAAGTTTTGCTATGTCAAAGCTTTATTCCAATATCCGTCGACACATAATACCTGAGAATGACAAAGTGAAAAAACTTGTTTGACATACCTGCAAATTTATTAAAAACTCCAACAGCAACAACTATGGAGGACCAATCCTGCCATAGTTAAAAATACATACAGAAATAAATGAAGGACTTAATAATATAAAATTGCTTGAAAAAGTAGCTAATAATATGAATTTGTGTGCCATTAAATGTGACAAAATGATAAAAAGATATTTCTTTAACTGTTGATCAATTATTCATCTAAAAAGTATGTATTTTAACTTCCACTTTTATTTTTACTTTTCTTCTTGCTTTTACGCTGACTTATTTTTAACTCACTTATTTTCTTTTATACATTTTTCTTGTAGTCTTTGTTTTATGTTTGTGTATTTATTGAAAGTGGGGTTTTTTTCCGTATTTCCACTGCAACCTTTTTTTTTATTGTTTAATATTTATTCATACCAACATACCAAGAAAGATACTTTTATTTTTGTTTCATACTGATTTACACCACAACATTTTTAAAGCATGTTTTTACTCCACCATAAATATTTATATTTATTTTATTTTAACATCCTTCTATTTCTGAAACAATGATTTATTTCTGCCTCTAACTTTTCTGTTTTTTTACCCAAAGGATTTCCGCCTACCCTTTTTTTTTCCTTCCCCTCTAAAAAAATTACCTTTTCTGCTGCTGTGGTTCTTTAAAAGTAGGTTTTTAGATCGTTTGAGGTGAAAACATTACACTTTTAAGCTTACCTAATTGGCCCATTTACAGAGTTAGTCCATCCATCCGTCAGTTTTCTTCCGCTTATCCGGGGTCGGGTCGCGGGGGTAGCAGCTTCAGTAGGGAGGCCCAGACGTCCCTCTGGGCAAGCTCCTCCGGGGGAATCCCAAGGCGTTCCCAGGCCAGTCGGGAGACATAGTCCCTCCAGCGTGTCCTGGGTCTTCCCCTGGGCCTCCTCCCGGTGGGACGTGCCCGGAACACCTAACCAGGGAGGCGTCCAGGAGGCATCCTAACCAAATGCCCGAGCCACCTCAACTGGCTCCTCTCGACGTGGAGGAGCAGCGGTTCTACTCTGAGTCCTCCCCGGATGACTGAGCTCTTCACCCTATCTCTAAGGGAGAGCCCAGACACACTACGGAGAAAACTCATTTCAGCCGCTTGTATCCGGGATCTCGTTCTTTCGGTCACGGCCCAAAGTTTGTGACAATAGATGAGGGTAGGAACGTAGATCGACCGGTAAATCGAGAGCTTCGCCTTTTGGCTCAGCTCTCTCTTCACCACAACAGATCGGTACAGCTCCCGCTTCACAGCAGAAGCTGCACCAATCTGCCTGTCGATCTCCCGCTCCATCTTCCCCTCATTCGTGAACAAGACCCAAAGATACTCAAACTCCTCCACTAGGGGCAGCACATCCTCCCCAACCTGGAGAAGGCACTCTACCCTTTCCCGGTTCAAGACCATGGTCTCGGATTTGGAGGCACTGATCTTCATCCCGGCTGTTTTGCACTCGGCTGCGAACCTCTCCAGTAAGAGCTGTAGATCATGCCCTGATGAAGCCAACAAAACCACGTCATCCGCGAATAGCAGAGACGCAATCCTAAGGCCACCAAAATGGATCCCCTCAACACCTTGGCTGCGCCTAGAAATTCTGTCCATAAAAGTTATGAACAGAATCGGTGACAAAGGGCAACCTTGGCGGAGTCCAACTCTCACCGAAAAACAAATCCAACTTACGGCCGGCAATGTGGATCAGACTCTGACACCGGTCGTACAGAGACCTGACAGCCATTATTAAAGGGCCTGGTACTCCATACTCCCGGAGTACCCCCCACAGGATCCCGCAGGGGACACGGTCGAATGCCTTCTCCAGATCCACAAAGCACATGTAGACTGGTTGGGCAAACCCCCATCCCCCTCCAGAATCCTGCTGAGGGTGTAGAGTTGGTCCAGTGTTCCCACGGCCAGGACGAAAACCACACTGCTCTTCATGAATCCGAGATTTGACTATCCGACGGACCCTCCTTTCCAGAACCCCCGAATAGACCTTACCAGGGAGGCCTAAGAGTGTGATTCCTCTATAGTTGGAACACACCCTCCGATCCCCCTTTTTAAGTAGGGGGACCACCACCCCAATCTGCCAATCCAGGGGAACTGCCCCCGATGTTCACGCAATTCTGCAGAGCCGCGTTAATCAACACAGCCCCACAACATCCAGAGCCTTAAGGTACTCAGGGGGAATCTCATCCACCCCCGGAGCCTTGCCACCGAGGAGCTTTTTAACAACCTCGGCAACCTCAGCACCAGAGATGGGAGAACCCGACCCAGAGTCCTCAGGCTCTGCTTCAGCAATGGAAGACGTGTTGGTGGGATTAAGGAGGTCTTCGAAGTATTCCGCCCACCGACGCACGACATCCCGAGTCGAGGTCAGCAGCACACCACCCCTACTATAAGGAGTAGTATACAGAGTTAGTGCATAATTAAAAAAGAAAAGTTTTTGAGTGGACCAGAGTGACAATACAATAGTAACAGTATATAAAAAACATTTTTTCTTTTTACAAATTATTTAACTTTGGAACAGAGTCAAGATGTAACATGTTCAACAAATTATTAACAGTTACTAACATATGATTTAAAACAAAGAATTAACTTTTATTAACTTTAGAGCACCAAAGGCACGCCCAATGATGTTTTTCGCCTTGGTGTGGTGCCTGTTGTAGCGTGCCTCCACTTGGCCTGTATCAAATATAAAATTAACTTGTAATGTAGGTAATATACTGATATGTCTTATTCTTCTATCCAATTAATATAATCTATGTATCAATAGTGTGTCCTTGTTGGCTTTATTTAAGGACAAGAAGGTAAGAGATGTTACTGCCAACTGGCTGGCGATAGGGCGTCAGGAGGGTGATCGGGTACCAGAGGCATGGGAACCCACCATCGCAGAGTAGAAAAAAAATACTTTCAACCGCTGAGAACATTGTGATCTTGTGCGTGCGATGCTATGTTCATGTCCAGCATTGAAAATCTCCCAATCTCCCACTCCCTCAGTATCACAGTGCTGCATTTAGGCACCAAAACATGGTACCGTTTGATTTTACCTGAATCGGTCAGCGGTAGTGTCGACAGAATTCGGTTGGTACCTATAAAAGTACAGAATTCAATCTAGACATCCCTAGACAATACGCATTCATTCTCCTTCTTCTAATGCTCTCACCTCTGTCTCTAAAGCAAATCAACAAGAATGTGCCCATTAACTAATATATTGTTTCTGAAACATTGCAAATATAACTGAAAAAAACCTCTTATATTGAATAAAACATCTCCTTTTAAAGCCGAAATGTAAACATCACTGATATGTCTATGATCTACAAATATATACAGTATGGAAACTTACACTTACCGGGCACTTTATTAGGTACACCTGTCCAACTGCTCATTAACACTTAATTTCTAAGCAGCCAATCACATGGCGGCAACTCAGTGCATTTAGGCATGTAGACATGGTCAAGAGAATCTCCTGCAGTTCAAACCGAGCATCAGTATGGGGAAGAAAGTTGATTTGAGTGACTTTGAACGTGGCATGATTGTTGGTGCCAGAAGGGCTGGTCTGAGTATTTCAGAAACTGCTAATCTACTGGGATTTTCACGCACAACCATCTCTAGGGTTTACAGAGAATGGTCCGAAAAAGAAAAAACATCCAGTGAGCGGCAGTTCTGTGGGCGGAAATTCCTTGTTGATGCCAGAGGTCAGAGGAGAATGGCCAGACTGGTTCGAGCTGATAGAAGGGCAACAATGACTCAAATAACCACCTGTTACAACCAAGGTGGGCAGAAGAGCATCTCTGAACGCACAGTACGTCGAACTTTGAGGCAGATGGGCTACAGCAGCAGAAGACCTGATCGGGTGCCACTCCTTTCAGCTAAGAACAGGAAACTGAGGCTACAATTTGCACAAGCTCATCGAAATTGGACAATAGAAGATTGGAAAAACGTTGCCTGGTCTGATGAGTCTCGATTTCTGCTGCGACAGTCGGATGGTAGGGTCAGAATTTGGCATCTACAACATGAAAGCATGGATCCATCCTGCCTTGTATCAACGGTTCAGGCTGGTGGTGGTGGTGTCATGGTGTGGGGAATATTTTCTTGGCACTCTTTGGGCCCCTTGGTACCAATTGAGCATTGTTGCAACGCCACAGCCTACCTGAGTATTGTTGCTGACCATGTCCATCCCTTTATGACCACAATGTACCCAACTTCTGATGGCTACTTTCAGCAGGATAATGCACCATGTCATAAAGCTGGAATCATCTCAGACTGGTTTCTTGAACATGACAATGAGTTCGCTGTACTCAAATGGCCTCCACAGTCACCAGATCTCAATCCAATAGAGCATCTTTGGGATGTGGTGGAACGGGAGATTCGCATCATGGATGTGCAGCCGACAAATCTGCGGCAACTGTGTGATGCCATCATGTCAATATGGACCAAACTCCCTGAGGAATGCTTCCAGCACCTTGTTGAATCTATGCCACGAAGAATTGAGGCAGTTCTGAAGGCAAAAGGGGGTCCAACCCGTTACTAGCATGGGGTACCTAATAAAGTGGCCGGTGAGTGTAGATTTATATCTCAAACAAACTCCATAAAAAAGGATTTTATAATAATTACTGTAAGCCTGTTTTTCACAGGATTATCCAAATAATCAGGACGACAGCTTCGACTAATGAAAAATGAAGCAGGCACTGCCTTTACACCAACTCAGATACTGGAACATGTTCCTTTACTAAAGTACTCTCATTGACTTCATGTTTAATAAAGAAAATCTGTCTAGGGTGACAAGATCATTTAGGACTTAAAGGAAAGCAAATTAAGTTTGTATGTTAGAAATCATGATTGTAGGATCTCCAATCCTCAAAATGAAGGGGTTTATCAAAACAGCCCTAATGATCAGTCTGTTTGGCTAATTTAACCTGTGCTGCTGGTGCACAAAACACACTGTATGAAGCAGGTTAACTGCAGGCTCCCGATTATCAAATGTTTACTTATTTTTACTGCTCCTGAATAAATGGCTTTGGTCATTACTGAAATATGTCAGTTGTGTCTGTATCTGTAGAGCGGCGTAGATACTTCTGAAATGTAACAGCATGCTTAGTTGTTCACATTAATGAATTGTGCCAAAAGGTTTTGATTAAGTCCATTCAACCTTTTTCTATACTCACATCATTTGAGAGACGGCAGGGAGGGGTGTGGTACTACTCATTGACTACTGCGATAGTACACACACGTCGGATAGCTAAGCTATCACAGGACTAAGGTATAGATTGATACCAGGAACTTGTGTTCCTGGTATCAATCCATGAGGAATAGAGATGGTATGGCTTTTGGCTGTGCACATATGAGACATTTCTTATCTGACTGTGAATTAGAACTTACTTTACTTTTATTAATTCAGGCCCGAGTGCTAAAGGAAAAAGAAGAAAAAGGAAGGCAACTTTTTTTCCACATAAACACATTTTTTTCATTGTTGATTTTTCACAATGAAATGTTTCAGATCATCAAACAAATTTCAATGCTAGACAAAAATATTCTGAGCAGATATATAAAAAAACAATGTTTTCAAAAGAGGATTTCGTTTACTGGGGAAAGTAAAAAAAAATACCCAAACCAACTTAGACCCCTGTAAAAAATAATTACCCCTACCCCCCCCCCCCCTCCCCCGTAAATGTAATATCTTGTTGTTTCACATTTAGTAGCAAAAGCAACAATCAGGCATTTGAGAAAACTGGTAATGGGTGATTTTCATCAATTTTCACTCTGCTTTTGAGGATTGTTTTAGTTCAGCCCCTTCACAGCACGAATGGCCCGTTGAACAGCATCTCAATTAGATTTAAGTCTAGACTTTGACTAGGCCACACAGAAACCTTCATGATTTTTCCCCTTAAGAGGTGGACTTACTGTCAGGTTTTTGATTGTTATCCTGCTGAGTAACCCATGCTTTCACTGAACGTCCTGAACCAATAGATGATTACCTTCAGGACTTTTTGCAAGATCGCAGAACGTGTGCCTCCATCAATTAAGGTGTGGTCATTTTCCGGAAGCAGTCAAGCAGCCAGAGACAATCACACTGCCACCACCATATTTCATTGAAAGTATTGTGTTGGATGATGTAACAGGATCCACATTTGTTTCAACACTCCACAGAATGTTTTCTGTGGAGTGTTGTGATTTTTTTCTAGTAAATGTTTTCTCCAATTGTGGATCATGGTTAACAGGAGTACTTAAGCCTTGGAAATGGCTCAATAATCCTTTTTAATCTGTGAATTTTGAATTTGGTTCTCATTTATTTTTGCATGTTGTGTTGCTTTTTAAGATTTTTTTCTTTTGGCTTGCTTCATGTTGTCAGGCAGGTTCTATTGAAGAGATATCTGGATTCTATAGTTATTCCAGGGGATCTAAAATATCCGCTAGGTACTGCTAGGTATGTGTATGTATGTGTGGTGACTTTAAGTATTTTTTGCCATTTGTCAGACTGTGGAACAGCGTTCTCCCTCCAAACTATATCCAACACTAAACAATATGGCGTGCAGATCCTTAGCTAGTTCTATAAAAGAAAAAAAAAGTTAAAACTGTCTAAAGAACCATTTCTGTGTTACTCCACTACAAATGCCTTGCCAGTTTCTTATTGGTGGGAATGCTTTTGACACAATAGAGTCTAACTATATATACCACAGTTATGAACATATTGGAGCCTTTTGGTTAGTTTACTGTAATATGGGCTATTTAGATAATTTTTTCTAATTATAGCCCATATTTCAGTAAAGCTATTGAGAGTAGCTTAAGGGATGTCCAAAACATTTCACCCAAATCAACTAGTTTAAAAGGTAATTGCACCAAATTCTAAGGAAACCGATGAAAACTAATACATTTGAAGAAAGCAATAAATACAAATAAACATAAAACATGTCCCTCTTTATTTTGGTATGGAGGAAATTCTGTCACAGCTCTCAGTAAAGGCAGCAAGCCAAAATCCACTGAGCTTCCCAGCAGTTAACAATGTGTTGTTGCACAAAGTTACAATTAACATTTCACATTCATCATGCGGACTGGAACAATACTGAATCATAATTATACTACTTGGCTATTAGATATTAAGCTAATTAGCTTTTCACCTTTTCAGATTAAAAGTGTGACAAAGTGATGCAAGCACTGCAGTATGTTTCTTTATCATTTGACTATAAAACTTTAATATTTAATCCTGTTTATTCCTATTCTTTCTATATTTTGTTGAATCTTCTGACCCAGTCGACCTTGTGTTCGACTCCTCCCTCGCTGCAAGGACAGTCTTCCCTGTGGAGGGGCGTGCATGGCAGCATTTGGAGAGCAAGACAGAGAAATGTTCTGTGACTTTGGCCATCTCATGGCAATGGTCAGCAGCAGAAAGCCACTCCAGCTGTGAGTCAGACCATGAGGCGATGTCTTCTGACGTGACACCGAAAGGCAAAGGGCTGCAGCTGCAGCTTACATTGTGCCGCCAGAAAGATTGAGGAGGAGGGAAAAAAAGGCTCTGTGGAACACACATTTCGTCTTGGCCATGACGAGGGCAAAGGGAGGAGGGTGCGCAGAATCATCTGTCGCTTTGGCAAAAACAGCCATATGCATGACAAATGTTGCTCTGTGTGTGTTTTAGTCAATGTGTCCTGCTGCGTTCCTGCTAATCAGCAGCGCCTTTTCTTTCTCTTTAACTCTGCCTTTCTACGCTGCCTTTTTGGGAGAGACATTCACTAATTCGGGCTTTTAAATTTCAGGCATACAAATCCAATACTTTTTATGGGCACAAATAAAGAACGCATTTGTTGCTCATCTATGAGTCTCGTGCAGTTGCGTCAGGCCAAAAAGATCTGCTGACATTATTAAAGGCTTAATTATAAGACAGAGTACGCCATTATCCAAAATGTAATGCCAGTTGATGCCTCCCTCTAGCTTGGGGTTTAGATGTTGAAGCACTAGAAATAATGAGTGGTAAAAAGTGTTCGGGGTACTGAGTGGGTCTTTTTTTTCTGGGTTTTCTGTAGTACTAGTGGCTCGTTTTTTTTTTCAAAGTAGGCTGACAGGAAAGGGGTTTGAGAGAGGGGGGAAGACATGCGATAAAGGATCTCAGGGTGGAATCAAACCCGGGTCAGCCGTGTCAGGGACTAAGGCCTCCATAAATGGGTGATGCACATCACCCCTGCACCATCGGAGAACACCCCGAATGGGTCTTTTATTTACACTCCTTTTTAAAATTGTTAGACCATGGAAAGTACCCGCAATTTTAATTCAATGAAATTCAGTTTTATTTATATAGCGCCAGTTTACAACACATGTCATCTCAAGGCACTTTACAAAGTCAAAATTCAATCAACGCATACAGACTGGTCAAAAAGTTTTCTATCTAAGGAAACCCAGCAGATTGCATCAAGTCTTGACAAGCAGCATGTACTCCTCCTGAAAGAGCATAGATCAACAGGGATAGTCATCTGCATCGTCAATGGCTTTGCAGCAATCCCTCATACCGAGCATGCTTGAAGTGACAGTGGAGAGGAAAACTCCCCTTTAACAGGAAGGAAAACCTCCAGCAGAACCAGGCTCAGTGTGAAGGGTCATCTGCCACTACCAACTGGGGTTAGAGAAGACAGAGCTGAGACACAAAAAGCACAGAACCACATATTCATCCATGAATCCTTTCTAAGTTATAGGGTAATAGCAGATGATCTGCATCCCCTGGATAATGTCACAGCTAACAGAACGCCAGACCAGGTTTGCCTACTATGAAGAGAAGAAAGTTAAAAGTTGAAATAACAACAAACAATGTAAATGGGAGAGCAATAGAAGAACTCAGCAGACTGAGAATAATAGACCTTGGTGTCCTCCAGCAGCCTAAGCCTATTAGCAGCATTACTATAGAGATAGCTTCAGGGTAACCTAAACCACTAACTTTAAGCTTTATCAAAAATGAACATTTTAAACATAGTCTTAAAAGTAGACAGAGGTTCTGCCTCACGGACCAAAACTGGGAGTTTGTTCCACAGGAGAGGAGACTGATAATAAAAAAAAAAAAAAAAATCTGCCTCCAAGGTCAGTTGATGGCAGCTGCTGCTGCTTCGTCCTGAAAACCGCCTGCTGTCAGAGCAAAGAGAGAAGAGAGGAGATGCACTCTGTTTCAACATTGCACATGTATCTTGCCCTGAAAAGAAAAGTTTTTTCTTTTTTATAAGATCCTTTTGCAGTTGTCTTGTGTTTGGAGTATTTTGGGGTTTTTGTTTTTCGTGATTTTTTGTGTAATGAGTAATGTGTATGACTGATTTTAGAGCGCTTGCCTCCACCCCACCTATAAATAGCCTGGGCTCTAAGGCACATGACTCTCAGGCTTTCAGGCTGCTCTGTGGCCTTAGTCTTAGTTCTTTTTTGTTTGTTTGGCCCGGCTACACTGTTTTTGTCTTTTCCTTTAATGGGTTTGGGTTTTTCTGGGTTGTTTTTAGTCTGGGGTCGGCCGTAGCTTTGATGGCCCTGTACAGGGTAGGCCCGCAGTCGCTCCTGTTGTTTATGTTTGGCTGGCTCATCAGGTCCATCTTTCTGATGAAACCTTTGGTTTATTTGAGGGCATTCGGGTGGTAAGGGTTCCTGCTGCTAGTAATAAGTCGAACTTTTGAAGTCTTACTTTGCGTCCGTGTCCTAAATAAATATGTTGTGTTGTTTTTGGTCGTAACAGAGAGGCCACAAAGGTCCCTGATTTGAAACTCTGACTGTTACTGTTCCTGACAAAGAAAATTTAGGCAAACCCAAAGGCAAAAATTAAATTGTTAAGTTGAGGTCCTAAATATTCCTAAGGTTTGTGGCCTTTAAATTTTGAGTTTTGCCAACTTTTTGTCATGAATCAGAGACAGAAGACCCCATATTCAGCCAGACAAGCAGAGGTTGGAATTAAAGGCGATTTATTAACAGAAGATATCTGGGAGCCGCTTAAAAAAATCATGACTCTGATCGCTGTTTCTGCTGCTCTGTTACCTGCAAAAATAAAATGTGAAAGAAGCTGAACCAGCTCCGCAGAAGGCGGGTCTAGACTGAGCTCTGGATGGACAGAACTGTGAACGGATCATCTGCAGCCCAGATGGGCTTCTTTATTTTTATGTTATTTTTTATTTATTTGGCACAAAGATTTACTCGCCATGTGGCAGCTAGCCCTCTGAAACTCACTCGCCAAATGGGAAATTTACTCGCATTTGGCGTCTGGCGAGTGTTAATTTCGGACCCTGCGTACAACGTTCTAATTCTGCCAGCCTATTAGCAGCTTCCCTTAAGAGGTCGGACACTGAACGTCTGCCTGCTGAGTTTGACATTACTAAACAATGCTTTAGTGCGGGGGAAAGCCATGTAGATTCGACCAATGCAGTAAAATGCTAACCAACCAATGGGAAGAAGTTGAGCCCTTAAGACACAGCCCTCCTCATTTGCATAATGAGGCAGAAATGCACACAGAAATGTAAAAATGACAGGCAGAAATAAATAGCATGACAGAAATGTATAGGGTAAGAAATACAAAGGAAGAATAAAACAGGCAACAATATTATAACATGCGCATAAATAAATACTTAAAAAAATTAGTATTTAATAAATAAAGTTAACGATCATAACGGACAATAAATAAATAAGGTAATTATTACAAAGGCGGATAAATAAAGAAGCTAATTAAAAGAGATATATACATTTTTGTCTCACTGTATAATTTAATTTCTACCTATGTTTATTCGTTTATTGTATTTTTGGTGGCAATTAATTGTATGCTTATTTATTTATTGAGCATTTATTTATTTCTGTATTTATTTTTAAATATGGAAGACTTGGTCCTCCATACAAGGCAGCATGTGGTGCTGGAAAACAGACTGTATGTTTCTTGATGTTTTCACAAACAGATGCTCTACTAGTGTAATAAAGACATAGATGGCGTGTGCCTCAGTTTACAAAGGGAGTAGGAACTGTGTTTGCCCAGCTTTACATGGAGCCTGGAAGACTTTTTCCGTTCAACTAGGTATAAACAGATGGAAAACCCACGTTATGTCAGTTTCAGAAATGACTGAAGTTGTGTGATAAATAAATACATAAAATAAGGAATGTGTAAAGTGAATAAGCCAGTAGACCAAACCAATATTGCTATGCCCTGCAGCCTCTCTCCCTTCTACCATATCAAAACTCTTTAAACAGCGCTGCTACTTCAGTGCAACATAACCCGGGGGCAACCATGCAAGACCCAACTGTCTCTCCCTTAATATTGCCAGTCACAACAGCTTAGCTGCTTTTGTTTTTACCCTGTGACTCTGTCTGTCTGCGTTTATATGTTGTCTGAAAATGGTTCCCTAGACTACCTCAGATGCAGGTTTAGCTTTAAAAACATCCCTGGCTGATGTTAACTTGTCTACTTTCATAACACATTTGGTAAACATGAGAATGCCAAGGAAACTTGACTTCACTGTAGCTGTGATCAGATTGGAGGCCAGTGTTTAACAATACACTCAGTCATGGAGGAGTCGAGCTCCAAGGTCAGCCCTCAGAAGGGTTGGTTTGATTTGGACCTGAGGCTCTACATATGCAGGCCAGCAAAAAAACATGTCAATAATGAGATTTTTCACCTATAGTCCGTGGGCCCGAATCTGTAGGACGTCTCCTTAAGAAGTTTCGTATGAACTGTCAGGGGGCAACTTTCTTCCACCGGGATAAGTTGTTACACATAGCAGTGATCTCAAAACACCAATGTTCCCACGTTTTCACTTGCACATTAATAAGTTATAGGCGATAAAAAAATCTAAACTATGGTGCTCCGGTCCAAGAGGTCATGTGATTCGTTTTTTGCTGCTCAGCCAATCGGATCGCTGTATTGTCAGCTGAGCGCGTTCAACCGTTCATCATGGCTGCGCCTGTAAAGAGTGGTAAACATTTGTTTCTAAACGAAGAAAGCCCAATAATAGCATTTTCTGGCGCCAGTTAGCAAAGATCTTGGTGGCAAGGAAAAAATAAATTGCCCAGACCATCCATCCATCCATCCATCCATCCATCCATCCATCCATCCATCAATTCATTTTCTAACACGCTTATCCCTGCTGGATTCGTGAGGGGTGCCGGTGTCTATCTCCAGCTGTCAATGGGCGAGAGGCGGGGTACAACATGTACAGGTCGGCAGTCCACCACCGGGCAGAAATAGTCCAGACTTTTGCCCAATTTACTGTAATATCACAGAGACCTGCTGCGCTAAGATAGCACAGCCAACCGACTTATCCCCGGCAGAATTTGTATCTCCTGCGTTGGGTGTGCATTCAGCTGGAAGAATAAATCCAGTCAACTCCGCCTCATTTCCAACCTATTAGGCGTGGAAATGAAGATGTTTTACTTTTCTTAACAAAATATAGCAATGGTGTTGTTACATTTTCGTTCAGTTAGTGTGAAAAAACTGAAAATGTAACTCTTGTTAGTGCTATAATAAGGAATTGCTATGTCGGTTAAAACTCGATTGATCACTCAATATAACACGTTCTGGGAAAGAAAACGGCTCTGTGGTCATTTCCAGATGTGTCACGAAAATATTGGCTTTATGTTATAAGATTGTCGCATTGTCTGTCTGCTTAAACCAAAATCCACCTTCCTGAGTCCATCACAGCTCTTTACTTGTTCGTCTTTTTTCTTTTTCTTTTTTGGTAGCTAGACCCGCATGAATAGATCATATAAAGTGGATTTAACGTGTGATCAAATGAACACTGAATAAAGGTACAGCCAAAATTATCAGATTTAATAAGATTTTAATTCAACCAAGAACCATATAGAGATATTAACCATATTAAGAAAACGAGATGTCGCTTTTTAAAATAGAACAATGTATTAGGAGTTTAAAAAAATCAATTAAATTTTTATTAGAATGTGATGTTTAAATAAATATTTAGACTTCACAAAGATGGAGGTTAAAAGTTTTTTTTGATTTCAAACACTCTCCGACGCAGGGGATACAAATTCTGCCGTGGATAAGTCGTTTGGCACAACGCCTGTCGCCTGTGCTATCTTAGCGCAGCAGGTCTCGGTGATATTACAGTAAATTGGGCAAAAGTCTGGACTATTTCTGCCCTGCGATGGACTGCCGGCCTGTACATGTTGTACCCCACCTCTCGCCCATTGACAGCTGGAGATAGACACCGGCACCCCTCATGAACCCAGCAGGGATAAAGCGTGTCAGAAAATGAATGATGGATGGATTGGGGTATTTCTTTCTCCTTGCCATAAAGATCTTTTTCAACTGGCGCCACAAAATGCTATTATTTGACTTTTTTCGTCTGGAAACAAATGTTTACAACACCTTACGGGCGCAGCCAAGATGACGTGGTTGAACGCGCTCAGCTGACAATACAGCAATCTGATTGGCTGAACAGCAAAAAACGAATCACGTGACCTCTTGGACCTGAGCGCAACAGTTTCGATTTTTTATCGCCTATAACTTATTAATATGCAAGTGAAAACGTGGGAACATTGGTGTTTTGAGATCACTACTATGTGTAGCAACTTATCCCGGTGGAAGAAAGTTGCCCCCTGACAGTTCATACAAAAAGTCATCGTACAGATTCTGGCCCACGGCCTACTACAATAATTGATGCATCAGGATATTCTCTGACAGACCAACAAAGAGCCGTCACAACTAAGAAGTGGAAAGGAAACAAAGGTTTTCAATATTTTTTTTAACAAATAAAAATAGGAAAAAGAGTCACGTAATCATTAACCAGGGGCCAGCTATGTCTTTTTTGATCTGAGTATAACATCCGCTGTTCTAATCTGGCCTTAGAGGTTTGTTGGAGAACTTTTGAGAACAAACAGCACGAACCAAGAAGACCAAGAACCCAGCAGACACTTAACAGCAAACGTTATTGAGAACTTTAAAAGCAGGGTTAGGTTCTAAAACAATTTTCCAAACTATGAACATCTCCCAGAGCTCTGTTCACGCCATCATCTGAACAGGGAGAGTGGATGGACCAACTGCAGACCTACCAGGACACAGACGTCCACCTAAACTAAAAGGAAGGGTAAGGACAGCTTTAATCAGAGAAGCAACCAAGATGACCATGGTGGCTCTAGAGGAGCTGCAGAGATCCACAGCTTGGGTTTAAGAACCTGTGAAGAAGCACTAATTATTTTAATCAATATACAGCAAGAAGAAAGCCATTGTTAAAACAAAGAGCTTCAAACAGTCCTATCTTCAGACCATGCAGGGAAAAGACGAGGAAGAAGCTGACCTGCTCACGCGAGGGACCAAATGTAACCTTCTGGCCAATTTCCATGCAAAAAAAACTTCCAGCCATGAAGGTTCTACAAAGTATTGGTTCACCAAGCTTTTTGAATGTCCTCCAGCTGCATCATAAGCCTCCTTGTTTGTGTTTGATGCAGCAGCACAGTTGTATCTTTGACTCAGCCAGATGTACTGTATGGGATCTAAACGGAAAAAAGGGTGGCAGTGATATAGCAACTTAGCTGTCCGGCTGCTTGTGTGAGGTCAAAGTGGAGATGGCTGCAGAGTGTCCGCTGATCTCTCACAGACCTCCGTCTTCCTGCCGGCGCTGACGAAGTTGCACTGCAGACCTTGCTGCCTCTTAACATGAGATGCCTGCTCCGGCCCGGCGTCATGCTGTTCACACATTTAGCGTGCCAGGCCTCATTGAAGGCTAGTACTACCACAGCGGCAGCTGGAGATGTCTATTTGAATCATCTGAATCACATCAACGCCCCCATATCTTTACTGTGTGGGCAAACCGCTGTGTTTGCTGATGTTCACGAGAACTTTCTTACACTGAGGAGCCATCTGGCTCATTTTGTTCATGCTGGATGAACCAAATTGGTTGACACCTGACCACAGAGATGAATCTTTTACACACATTAGGTTTCCAGTTACAGTGTCACATAAAAGAAGAACCTGTACTTGATAGTATGTTTAACCGCAGCCAAGCTTAAAAAGCTTTTTTTTTTTTTTTTTTTTTTACAAAAAAAAAAAAATAACTATGGCAGTGCAAAACATGAAACATGCCAGGTGCTTCCCAGCAGAGTAACTTCATTTTAGAACAGTAAAAATGTGTCGCCCCGTGCAAGAGGTATGGACTCCAGTTCTGTGATTTAGAATCCACTTGAGGATTTCATGAAAGACCGGACTTGACTAGGACTTTGCCGTCAGTGATTTCTGACTTCACTTGTTTTTTTTGTTTTATTTTCTTATGTTTATACAATGCTGTTCACTTTAACATACAAAACCCCGTCATAAAACAGAAAATAAAAATCATATACAAAAACGAACAAACAGAAAAACACGCAAACATAAACAGACAACAAAATTATAATGACAAAAGAAAATACAAAAATCTATTCACTTTACAGCTAACTACAACAATGTAGCAGTGATTTGGTTGTGATGAGGTACTCATCCTGAATGTTTCTATGTTCTATGTATTTGTAAAAATGGCTGCCATGCCTTGACAAATTTAGCAGTTGAACCTGCTAATGTACATCTCATCTTTTCTAAATGCAAAAACCTCATGTGTAGGAGGGGCCTCCTGTTTCCACCTCAAAAGTATAAGAGATCTTGCAATGAGTGTAGCAAAAGCTATTGTATTTGAATTATGTTTAGAATGTAAAACATGTGGAGGTATGACTCCATAAAATTGCAGTTAGAGCGAAAGGGCCAAATTTGACATTGTATGTTTCTGAAAGTGTATTGAATATAGAATTCTAATAGGTATTAAGTTTCGAGCATGCCCAGAAAGTGCCGTTTCTGCCCTGCGTCGGTTACACCGGGGATCAGTCCCTGGATAAAACTTAGACAGCTTTTCTTTTGTAAAATGTAACTGGTGCAGGACCTTGAATTGAAGGAGCCCATGTCTGGCATAGATAGAAGAGGAGTGCACCCTGCGAACAACAGCTTGCCGGACCTCATCTGTTGATGTAACTGCAAGATCTTGCTCCCAATGTGACTTAACAATGGAAAAAGGAGGGAGATTGTAGATCTAATAGTATAGTGTAGTATAGTATAGATCTTCTTTAATTACCCCCCTCTTATGAATATGTATGCCTATGATTTTAGCCAGAGTTGTTTCCTCAGGTAGTTCAGGAAATAAGGGATATCTATTCTTATTATAGGTACATACTTCTAAAGGGAGAGCAAAGGTCAACAAAGCAGGTAGACAGTCTTGCCACGATTAGATGACTCAATCTGAAGCCACGACCTCACTTGTACCTAACCTTTTGAATTGAAAAAGATATTTACGCCATACAGAAGTGGTGTAACAGGAAATAGAGCTGGGCACTTAACAGCTGACAGTGCCAGTTGTCAGTCCAGCCTGCTGGCTACATGCAGCCATATGCCAATATCGCCTCCTCACGTTA
>NW_023397174.1:0-58714 GCF_011125445.2 Fundulus heteroclitus | reverse complement strand
GTCTCAGAAAGGCGATGAAGCGCCACTCGTCCTTTCTCCCCCTGCATTCTCTCTGACCAAGCAGGAAGTGCCGACTGCTTTGTTTACGTAACAGAGGTCCTGTCTCTCACCAAAGCCACCCAATGGCCTCTGGGAAATGGGAATCCCCAGACTTTGTGTGCACACACGAGTGAAGTGGATATCCATCACCGATTGAGAGTCTGCATATGTGTATGACAGAGAAACTTGGTAGCGGAAGAAGAAAACAGAGAAACATCTGTGCTAGTGTTGATGACCTTTTCCTTAGGTGGTTTTCCATGCAGTTAAGTTGACCCTATAGCCGGGTAAGAGCGGCCGGACAAGCTGTCCCATTCTGTCATTAGGCTTGGGCACTTATCTATCTGCACATGATTCTCATAGTGAACATTCGCGCCCACTGTGGGCTCGAGGCTGGGAGATGTGACTGCCACCAGTGATGGATATCACACTGTGTCTGTGTTTGCCTTGTTCTGTGCACACACATGAGACTCATGTGACCGGCTGAGGGTCCACACAGAGGTTCCATCCATCTGAGGCCCAAGGAAGACTTCCCCAATGGCCGTATGGGAACGAATGGAGACTTGTGAGCGTATAGAGCGGAAGTGGGTTTTCACAAGAGATAGAGCAGTGTTATGTGAGTGTTTGTCAGTTCCAAAATATGTGTGAGTAGCATGAAAAGCATGCTAGAAAGATAAACTAATAAATAGTTGGAGACGGATTGTTCAGAATTTGGCTGCCAGTTCACAATCTCTGCTTTTGTGAGAACTTTGCCATGTGATTTTTATCTTTAAGGACTGCATTGAAAGAAGATATAAGAGTGGCATTGAAAACGTGTATACCTTCTCTTTCGTTTGATTTCTATCCTAATGATTTACGTTTTTACCTTGGTTAGTGTTGCTAAAACAGCAGCTTTTGTGTTTCTTCAATAATCAGTCTAGATCCTGAGATGAGCACTGACATTTTGAAAAGCTGCCTACTATTTAAAATTCAGCTTGTTCCATCGCAGGCAGAGGTTTAAAGCTAGAAATAATAAAAAAGAGCAGCTTTACTGTATGCTGTTCAGCTGTCCTGTTTTTCCTTGAAAGTCTTTCTCTCAGCTTTTTGAGATACACCTCACTAATGCAACCTTTTTCTGCCCAAAAACAAACAGTGCATAGTTGGTGCGTTTACTCAAAGGAAACAGATCAGATTTTTTTTTTGTGTGTTTCTGACCAGTGGGGCTCTGGAATTTATCAAGCCGCAAATCATCCAATTCGGATCACAAGCAGATTTCTCTTTAAATCTCTACAAAACAATTACTATGAAGTGTGAACAAAAGCATGGCATTACCAGTAAAAAAAAATACAGGAAACTTTTTTTCTAACTTTTTTACGCATTTGCTTGGGATAGGTAAGCTAATTTGCAGTACTGAAAAGTTGAAAGGAACATATCTTGGTGTTTTTTATATAAAAAAAAAAACCCTGATAATTCAGCTAAGAAAATAACTTTTTTCCCTGTATGACAAAGAAATCATCAGCACTCATGTGCAGGTGCGAACAAAAGGCATGCCTGTGTTTTTAAACAAACTTGCGGTTAGATATGTGCAATGTTTGTGTGCATCACAAACAGTGCAAACGGTTTATGTTTGTCCTCGACCTTGGCCCTGCTGCTCCGGAGGGGAGCATCTGTGCGGCTGCTATCACGACTCATGGCCTCAGGACCTACTGGCGGAGGTCAGGGAGTACAACAAGCGACAGCTGTAGAGACGCTGGAAGCCCGTTGCTGCATGAATACTGCCGATTACAGCCAGCATCACACACACACACAAGGACACACACAGCGATCTGATCCTTATCTAAAGGATACATTGTTTAGAGGTCATTAGAGCGCTGCCAAACAGGATATAGACCACTGATAGAAAGTGTGTCTGTGTCCATGTGCCTGCTGAATACGACTGCATAACATAATCAGAGGCAAATATCACAGTTCTGCTTTGAAGGATGTCCACGCTGTCCAGGTCCAAGTTATGTTAGCTCTTATTATTATGTTGGTGTCATTGGTGTCAGACTTACAAAAGTCATCATTAACTTACCTTCTGGACTTAATGAGATCCTTTAAACGCTTTTTTAAAATAAATCTAACTAAAGGATTTTATTATTTATAAATACTTTTTTTTCAAATTGAACGTTTTAGCCGCTCTTTGAAGTAGCAAAGACTAGAGAACATGCCATATAAGTGAAGGAGATGTCAGGAAATGTCAAGTCAGGAGATGAGCACAACTGCTCACCAAACCCTGGTCCCCTCAAATTATTTAACTTTACATCACATGTCACCATGAAACACTTTTGGTAATACGCCCTGGACCGACACGATATGCAGTGGAAATAACTTTGATATCACAGTCAAAACATCTTTGATAGAACACCAGTGTTGAGGTTTGTAAAGTTTTTCAGACAAGAGTTGCTGTAATATAGCAAAAAAAGGGCTTCTTGCCCATGTCTAACATGTCGCTACTTAAAATTTCTAGAGAACATTTGATTTTATTAAACTAAGACAACCCTGAATGCTGGTCTACAGGTAGGATACCAAACTCGTTCAAATGATTCATTCCTAAAGTTAAGGTGAAGTTAAATTATCTGGAGGGAGTCCTTTGTTCTTTGTTACGTTGTGCCAGTGCCACTCACAGTGACACAGAGCCTCATAATGAAGCTACCACCGCCAAGCAGCGGTAGCCTAATGTTTGAGATCTGTCTGGTACAGAGGTAGTAACTTTGAAGTCTAGCCTGGACTCCTTCAAATATGCTCTTTTGTCACTGAGGTTAAATAGCTCAACCTTTGTCTCTTCTGACAATAAAACATTTCTCCACAAGTTGCTCGGCTTGTCCATGTGAGCAGCTGCAAATTTCAGTCGAGCTAAGTTGTGTTGAGTTCTGAACAGGGCCGTCTTTCTTGGACATGCACCCTCTCTCTCTCTCGTGGTGATGTAAAACTCACATCACTGTGGACAGTGACCCAGATGTTCCAGCAGTTTTTAGCTCATGAGGTCTGAGGCTTGTCAGTTGCTTTTTTTTTTCTTGACGATCATAAGACATTTTCTTTGATCTGTCGCTGGCGAGACACGACACATCTTTCCCACTGTTTTATTTATTTATTTTTTACCTCTGAAAGACTAGGGTTCATATTTGACGACTGCGATTGCTGCTGGATCACAGACCCTGGGATTAATCAGACCAACTAAAGTCGACTGAGCACATCAAACCCTATTGGGTGATGGTTTGAAGCTGGAACAAACATGCCAGTAGGTGGCGCTAATATGTGACATTGTCAGAATTTGGACAGGCTACATGTCTGTGCTACTCTCCACATCAAATGAAAGAGATGCAACTGAGAAAATGGTAAGCGACTATGCTTTGGATGTTGTTGACTATGTTCTTTGTTATACACATGTATAGAGATTGGAACATTTGTTTGAGGTTGTTTGTGGGTTTTGGAATGACAGTCAACGTTGGCTTTCTTCTAAAAATTGTGTTAATTATTTCTATCTTAACACAGAGCATTGTAATTTTTGGACTGACTGGTGCAAACATTTTTCAGGAATGTCTTATAAATGGGTTTCCTCTTTGTGGTAACTTTTTTATTCAGAAATGTCAATTTGTTTAAGTGGCATTACCTTGATTTGCAATATTTTAATAAGACCATTAATTATTTACTGTACTTTAGTCTTAAACATACAAGTATCTTTTTTTTTTTGCTTTTGTATCACAATGTGATTGTAAATAATTTGGTGATAGTGTGTTGTATGCCCAATGCTGTTGTGCGTATTTGAATACAATGTCATATAAGTAAAAATAAAGTTTTTTTTTTATTTTAAGTCAAGTCACAGCTGATGACTTATCCTAATCTGTGTTGTCATTGGCTGTCAGCAACATGCGTTTGCAGCTAGGTCTTGATCAGTTCACACTAGCTGTCTGCGTCCAGATCTGCCTCCCGAAATGTAAACAGGTTCGCTTGACTGCAACAGAAGTCAGGTATGGTTGTTTCCAGACTCCAGTCCTCACCATCTCTCGCACCAATAGATTTTTGTGCCGACCATCCCTGGTGATCGACAGCATCTGGAGCAGACCGACGGCGACTTTCCCCAACATGGAATCGATGGTAAAGTAGGGCAAAAAAAAAAATGATGCATTGTGAGACTAGCCTCGTGAGACCATCCTGATCTCGCGAGCTTTCAAGGTTTCACTCGCAGCAGATCAGTCTGGCTACCCTCCGTTAAAGAAAATTTGGAGCCGTTCACCAAACGAACGTCCAATCAGCGTTGGCATTGAGGCGGGTTGAGGTGTGACGCAACGAGAAGCGCGTCAGTTCAGTCTAAAGAACATGGCGGCTTCAGCCGATGAAACTAGCGTTAGCGTGGCTATCGAGCAAGTTTTATCGGAATTACAGAGTATTTCTTTGCTGAGCTAACGAGCCTTTACCTGCAGCAGCAAGAGTAGCTTGGCTTGTGGTTGTGTTTTCGTCGTCGCTCTGTTACGAGCGACGACGAATCTGATTGGTTTATTTGGCCCGTCTATCACCAACATAGGCCAATCAGCTAACCAGTATTTCCGCCCCTTCCCAAAATTACTTCAACGGAAGGTTTCCAGATGGATATGCGGAGCAAATCTATCTGGCGGAGTCAGGTAATTGTGAGACTGTTTGGGCCACATGACGTCAACCTGGGTGCTCCGAGACAACAATGATCCAAAACACAGACAAACACATTGAAACTGGTTTGGAATGGATAAAGAAGGCGTCTGGAAGTGTTTGGAATCGATCCAACTTTAAGCATATGAGAAACTATGAACTATGCTTGAAAGTTGACACTCTGCCAGGAAACCAACCTTTTTGAATAAACTCTGGCCATTTCTGACCAGAGGATAAGTTAAATGTGTGTCCAGAATTATGCCAGAAGCCCAATGACGGCTAATAAGCATGCTTAGTTTCAAACCTTTTAAATGTATCATTAAGAAAAATCCCAAACTAAATTAATGCTTATGCTGTGTATGCAAACTTTTCACCAGCACTGCTGGATCTGTCAATACACATCCAGAGTGAGTGGGTGTTGTCACAAATATGCAGGTCAATGATACCTTTATAAGGCGGATTTAAATCCTTTCATATAAGACCTTTGGCTCTGGGGTAGTTGGTGGGGTTGCTGACCTGGATGCCCAGAGAGAGGTGTTGCAGCTGGGACTTTCCTCTAGAGAGATGCTGCTGGTGCTGTTTGGAGCAGCTGTTGTATGTTAGAGTGTCAACGCAGCAATAAAAGGGGGGTTTGGAAGGAGGATGGTGGGAATGGGGCAGTAGGAGTTTCATTTTCTTATAACATTTTTGTCTGTTAAGTTTAGCAACATTGAAGTTGCATAATCTACAGGAGGATTTTTTTTTTTTTTTGTGATGTTGCCTTGGAAGCCTTTTATATTTAAGACCTGTGCTGATATTGCAGAAGTATTTTAGATTGCAACTGTGGAATTCAAGCAAAAACTTCAGTCAACTTGGCACAATGAAGTACACATCATCAGCCTTCATCACCACCCTTGTCATCGTCATCATCATCCTCAGTGTCTTGTATCTCTGAACTTCCCTTGTTCCTGTTCTCATGGGAACTTCACCTTCTTTTCTGGTGCTGCCTAGTTCCCTTCGCAGTGCAGGATTCTCTGGGGTTAACTCCAAAGGTGAAAGGTCAGAGGATCAGAGGCTCCACAATGCCTCAGATTGTTGATTGTTGATGTTGAGGCTGGTGCTGAGAGGAGGGACAGGACTGTGTGTCTCTGTGTGTGTGTTTGCATTTGTTTGATTATTCGGGTATTTTTTTTCTTTCTGTTTGAGCTCATGTGAGTGTCTGAGTGTGAGTATTGCTTTTTGTGACATGTTTGCTAAGCAAAGACATGCAAGAGGGAGAAATCTGATTGGCTGGACCACCTTGACAGATGAAACTTGATTTACTCCAGGCTTTCTAAGCTCCCGTTGATGGGGATTTAGAGGTCTGTCTTAGAGGGGGGAAATTCAATTTCCTCCCCCTGGAGAGGGTGTGTGACACTCCAGATTATTCACATACGGTGAGAAGTTGTCTGAGAAGGTGCTGTCTGATCTGTAGTGCGACGTAGCTCGTCACAGATGCAAACACAAACAAATAGCTGTCAGGACGCCACTCTTTTTTTTAATTATTTGAATTATTATAAAGGTTTTATACATGAATAAATTAGTCACCTTATTTTTATCGTTTAACTCAGGGGTCTCCACAACCTCTAGGGCCTGAGAGCTACTTATACAAAATTAAATTAGTAGAGAGCTACTCATGTTTGGTAACAATCATCTGATAATTAATGTATTTTAACATGAAGAAAACAAATCTATTTTTTCTCAAAGTTTACCTACAGAGTTAGGGTTAGGCTGGTGACCACAGCTCAATTTTGCGTTAAAGGTTACCTATTTATATAAATTTGTTTTTTAAACGTTTTTTTTCTACTTTCATTTAGGCCTCTATACTGTTCCTAGAAACAGTGCAAGCACAAAAAAAAACATTCTGCAGTTTTTTGGGCAATAGATAAATGTTTTGTTGGTGTCCAGAAAATTTGCCTTTTCAAAAACCTCCCGATTATTATGTGAGAATCAGCAGGCACTGCCCCTTACCTAGCAACCCCAGCCGAGCCCACACCCTTACCTGGCGAAGCAAAACTGTCACATCTTACATTGAAGTTAAAGTTATTATTGGAATAAATCACATACACAACTCAACATTGGCCTTTATACGTGCCAAAAAAATTGCATATAATTCCTTTAGACTTAAATAAAGCTGAAAGGACAGAGACAACTAGCCTAAGGGTTAGCATGATGCTAATTTGCATTGAAATTCCGTAGGGACGCTTGCACTATGGCGTCTTATCTTTTCATTTTCATGCTGTCTGTAACACAGCAGCGCAAGCATGTGTCTTTACAGATTGTGTTTATAGTCACTTACTTTATAGCCCAAATAAGCATCTTTACATTCAAAAACAAGCCCAAGAAACCTCAACCAGCGACTCATGAAATTTACAAGCACGTTTAGAAAAAAACAAGCCCAAAGTTGCTTATAATAAGCGGACTTGGCAACACTGCTTTCAAGTAGTTCCGGAACTCTCTTTAATGGTGTGTTCAGGCCGAACGCAATTTGAGCGTAAAAAAGGCATTCAACACCTCAACTTGGATGCTTGTGCAGAGCGTCAGTAAAGTACGGATGTGCGTCGGGAGGACCTACCATGTTCTCTCCCTCAAACGCGAGGAAATATTTACCGTGTTAAAAGTTTTGATAACTTGCCTGAGATCCCAACTTCCTCACTAATCCTCCTTCAGGCAAGGTTCTTTACCGTCTGTTTAGTGATAGCTCGACTGACCATAGATAATAAGATGGGCACAAACAGCGGCGATGACTTTGTCCTCCATTGTTGACTTCCTGGCTTGTCATTGTCCATCCATCCCGTTGAAAAATCCGCCACTACGTCACATAGCGGGGCCTCTCTGATTGGTTGATGCTCTGTGTCCAGCTGAAAAAGTTCAGATTTTCCAACTCTAGCGTCTGCTGCTTTGGATGCTCAAACGCTCAAAACGTGTTAACGGACTTCTTGACCCTCCTAGAGGGTCTAACATAGACTTTGCATGTAAACCAGATGCCCCTGATGTTCAAAATGCGTTCGGTGTGAACACACCATAAGGTAGCCCTGTAGGAATAGGCTACTTACTAACCATTTAGAAACTGGCCCCTGGTTTAAACATTGTCCTTCATTTAGGTTGACTAGATTCCTTATTTTGTCTTTTTATCTCTTTGTAATTGATCAGTATTTATCAGATAATCCATAATTTACAACACAAACTTCATAACATGATAGAAATAACCATTATATAATCATTTTTGTTTGCAAGCAGACATAAAATGTGTACAATTGGGAAAAAAAGCAAATGTTGGACTTTTGTTTTTGGAAAGTTAGAAAACGCATCAATTTCCAATTTCCCTCTCACTGTCCCAAATGTGATTCTGAGAAGCTGGTTTTCAATGCTACTGAGCAACGCTGGAGCAAAGTAGGAGCAACATTGTTTATTTTTAAACGAGAGCACAAGCTGGGTCAAGCAGAACACAAGCAGTTTTAATACTGAGCCTGGTTCTGCTGGAGGTTTTTCCTTCCCGTTAATGGGGAGTTTTTCTTTCCACTGACGATTCATGCTTGCTCAGTATGAGGGATTGCTGCAAAGCCATGGACAATGCAGACGACTCTCCCTGTGGCTCTACACTTCTTCAGGAGGAGTGAATCTTGCTTGTCAAGACCTTGACGCAATCAACTGGGTTCCCTTAGATAGGAAATTTTATTTTACCTGTACAATCTGACCCAATCTGTATAATCTGATTCAATTTGACTTTGGAAAGTGCCTTGAGATGACATGTTTCATGAAATGGTGCGATATAAATAAAATTTAATTGAATTAATATATGACCGACCTGATTTTATTTGGGTTTTAAAAGTATTTAACTCTAGCCTCACATGTAGAAAAACATACCCGACAGATTCCACCATTTCATTATTTTTTAAGCAAATAGAAAACCAAAATTAAACAACTTGTGAAAATCTAAGTACATCTGAAAAAAAAAACATAGACACAATAAAAACAAATATCAATTTTAAAGAGGTGTCATTTTTTTCACAATAAAAACACTTACAGCCTTACTCATTTGGTTTCAAAACATCCCCACTCTGTTCAATGCCGATTTATGTGTTGATTGTGTTTTGTGCCCTAAAAACCGATGGTCTATCTCTCTTACATTAGCACAAGGATGTTATTTTTATTTGGATTCCGTTTTTATTTCCAATTGCCTATAAATCCCTGACACGTTATTGTTTTGTTAGACTGAATATGCTTTTCTGCTTACTGACAGTGATGATCTGAAAAGAAAAGCAACAATGAATGAGCCAGAAATATGATTCAGCCAATTTTTCCTTGATCCGCTCTAAAGGGTGTTTGTAGGTTAAACACAGAAACATGTAATGTTCTTTTCCTATTCAATAAAAGCTTCTCAAATAAAGAATTTCGTCATGCGTGTCCCATCACTGAAAAGCACATACACTACTTTGATGCATTTTTTAAGATCAATACAAATATCACAGCAACAATCTAATAGGAACATTATCTCCTGCTATGCTGTTTGCAGTGATAAACATTTGCTCATGTTAGGCGTTTGAAACTGAAACTGGAAATGACAACTTGACCTACTTCCTGATTCATTTAGCTACTTCTTATCTAACCATTTGTTGGCTCCCAGAAATGTTTTATTTCATTCTCCAACAGTCAACTTATATAATATGTTCAAAAAACATAAAAAAGAGACAGTTACATTCTAAGTAAAACTAGAATAACAATTTTGATGCAGGAGACCACAATGCATTTCACAGCCTTGATCCCAACACATGTGCGCTACATCGAAAAACTGATCATCCCCTTTTCCATGTTTGGACCCACGCAACATCTGTGGTTAAATGCAGCATTATACATAGCAAGATACAAAACAAAGTGAAAGTGTCTTATTGAAAAGAAATACAGAAATCAGAATTGGCCAGGAAAAGCTTGACAGGATATTTTTTCTGTTCTCCCACATGTTAATTTCCTTATAATAAAATTACCTTGTCAAGGGTATCCCATGCAACATTGTTATTTGCACAACTACACTGTAGATACAAGTAAGTATTTTACTGTTTGTATGTGTCTAAAATGTTCTAATTTGCAAGAATTGATGCAAAATAAAATTTAGCATTGAATTTAGCAAGTTTAAATGTCTGGTTTTATCTCAATGAACCAAATGGACTATTTGCTATTTTTTATTTAAAAAAAAATAATTCTTCATGTTTTTAGAAAACAAACTATTCTGCTAAATAACAATTGAGTTTAAGATGAACAATCTACCTGTTAACCTAAATTAAAATAATAGGCAAGGTCATCACATGTGTACATATGTAAAGAACGACTCTTAACAGAGACTTTTCACGTTTTATTTTCATTTCACGTTTTATTTTCATTACTCTTTAATTGAAAATAATTGCCAAAACATTGTGGTAAAAGGTGTCATAATGCCAATAGGTTTTGTAATAATGAAAATAAAGTTACATTAAAAAAAAAAAAGTTTAGGATGATTTCTCATTCTGCCCCGTTGGAACGTTTACAGAAACGTTTACAGAAAGGCTTAACCCAAGAGGGTTTAAATGTGCATAATACTCTAAAACTGTCTGAAATTGAAACACAGCCAAATTTATCCTCAATAAATGTCTTGCAGAATTTATGGAGCAGAATGAGTTGTTTGCAGACTGGACTTTAGAGTTGTATAATGCCTCACTCCTGCTGCACATGTTTTGCAGTGACTGTTATCTTTAACACTTATTTTACACAGAGATGCTGAACTGAACGTGGATATAAACAAACATATTTGCACCTCGGTGGGGGGCTGTGTTCCACCTCATCAGCAATGTCAGCTACCTCTGTGTTGTGTGTTTGCTTATTTGGTTGGCCCTGCAGAAAGCTGCGATAGAAATCTGGGAGGTGGTCTGGTGTTGATGACACTCAAGGTATTTGCCTCCTCATTACCTTCAGCCGCTTCTCTTTCACCTAGCCGTAAAATGAAGGAATGTCTTTAAAGCCTCATCCAGTTTTACTGGCGCGCTGACCACTTCAACATACACAGATGTTCCCCTGTGTGTATCGTCTGCAAGTGTGTGCGTGTGCACATGAGGTCTGAAAGGCTTCTATGTGCTTCCTGGGTCACAGCATGTTATTGCTCTTGGGGAAGTTTGTTGCTGGATAAGTATCTTGGCTAAAGTCATATTTACTGTCCAAACTACATAGTAGGAAAAAAAAGATAAAGGACAGGAAGAACTAGAAAAATTTGCATTTCCTGCGAAAATGCACTGTGAATGCAGATAGCTGAATGATTGAGCGAAAGATGCAGAAGATCTTTGAAGAAGAGAAAATAGCTGAAAAGCATTGAAGAAGTTGAAAAAGTTGAAGAAGTTGAAGAATTTGAAAGAGTTGAAGAATTTGAACATGAAAGAACAATAGCTGAATTATTAGAAGAAGAAAAAACTGAGGGAAAGGCACCAAACATTTCCTAACTCATTCTAAACACTGAATCGTTTAACAAAGCAGAAGTAGAACTTCAAACTTGAATATACTGTTGCCATATGTGGGCCTGCATTTCTAGGGAGTATAAAGGGTTTCGCCCCCATTGAAAAGCATTGGATGTTTGACACCTCCTAACTTGGAGATGCTTTATGTGACGAGGCCCAAACTTATTGTGGAGCATTCTGTATAAAGGAGGTAAAGACTCTGTAAAGCAGATGTTTGTCCGAGCTTCCTAGAGCTACTTCCAATTAGCAACATGCTAACCATTAGCCGCTAAGATGGTTGTGCTCAGGATCACCGGGTGATTGTACTCTGTCAGTTTGGTCCAAATCCTGTACTGGGAAGTGCCTCAAATAGGGGTGCCAATACTTAATGTCACCAAACATGACCAAAGTTCATGGGTCAGATTGGCCTACTTTAGCAACTCAGCCTCACCACATCTGGGCCCAGAACTCAACATTTGACCAAAATGGTCAGTAGCGCCATTTCCCACAGGTGGGTGGTGCTGTATTGGCCAATTGGGTCGTGTCTGGGCATCATGCCAGGTCCTGTTGGAAGCAAAGGCCCAATAGGAAAGCATGTAAAATCCAAAATGGGACAGAAAAGTGACATATCGCTGAAAGTCACTTGAAAATTTTAAAATGTTAAGAGGAAGTGACTGTGCGAATTTCTGATTCCTACATTAATCACAGCAACTGCGGTGAGCGTCGAAAGTTGCCATTGTATCTCAATTGATCCTCTCCCTCTGGCCCTCAGAGTTCCGTCGTCATGGAAACTCACTTACACACCTGCAGCGGCCAATCTACCGAAGTGCAGAGACTTTGCTCACAATAAGTCCCATTGGATTATAATGGAAAACTTTGCCCCGAACAACGCTTCATATCTCCTGATCCCTAAATGGTAGAGACGTAATTTTTTCTGTGTTTAGTTCGTAACGGATAGGGGAAGAAGAAAAGCTATCGTTTTGTGCTGGAAAAAGTTTAATAAAGGCTTAAAAATTATGATCTAAAGGTTTTTTTTAAGGAATTTCAAAAATCCTCTATAAACGGTCCCGAACAAATCGCTCTAGCTGAAAAAGTATAAGAGATATCAAAATAATTCCTTCACTGTGAGTATCAGCAGGCTTTTGAGGACTATGTTGCTCATTTTTATGTTTGTACAAAAATCGGTGTAGGCACAGCGACGATGTAAAAAAGTGGATCATGTGGAACAATGCAGCTCTAAAGCATTTTCAGGATTTTGCACATTCGCTACTCCCGAACAAATTGTTCCTGCGGAAAAACCGTAACAGTTATCCACAAAATTCCTTTTTTGTGAGTGCCAGAAGGGTTGGGACATTCATGTGTGAAAGTCTCATGCCTGTACATAAAACGGTTTAGGAGTAGCGACGATGCGAAAACGTGTGATGTTTTGGATTTTCAGACGTCATTTTTCAAAACCGCTCCATAGGAAATGAATGGGGGAGGTTTCGGGTTTGTGTCGCTCTGAGGTGATTTGCAAAAAATCTATAAATGCTACACCAATGATGGTTACATTTCCTGAATCCAGACAAAAATTCCTATGTTTTGATGTATAATTTATGTGGATAGGTTGAAAATTGAGCGAGTGAGAAGAAGTTGCTCGGAGAAGAAGAATTTGTTGAATTTCTAGAGTGCGCACTCTATAACTGCCTCCTTGACGACCATAGCAACGCATGTTATTTGCTGAATTTCTTGAAAAGCCAAAATTATTTTAAGGAGGTACTATATGAAAATGGTAAAAGATATGAAAAAGCTGAAATAGACCATAATAGCTGAAAGATATCACTACATTTTAAAAGTTGAATGGCGTTTCTAGCTGAAAGTAGGCTGAAGCAGTAAGCTGTCAAAAAGCAGCTGAAATGAGCGGAATTTTAGTGAATTACATTCATTTCCTATGGGAGGAAAAAAAAGCTGAAAATGTGCAGAAAAAGCTGAATATTTTAAAAAGTTGAAGAGTTAAAAGTACAAAAAGACATAGCCATCCATTCCAGAAGAAGCTGAATTGTTTAAAAGTTGAATGGTTGAAATCGGAGAAAAACTGTAGGAGGAGAAGTGAAGCAAAGTTTAAACAGTAAAAAGGCGGAAGAGGATCTCAATAACTGTGAATGCCTACTGCATTCACAGTAATTAAAAAAAATGTAAATGGGGGAAGGGGGGTTTGTTTCAAAACATGTTTGGTCATAACTAGATCTCTGAAATATTCCACAGGAAAAAAGTCTCCGAAACACAAAAAGAAGTAGTAACAAATAAATTAAACTGCAGTTAATTCACACATGATTTAAGAGAGATAAGAAGAGAAATACCTTCATTTTACCTTTAAGACATACTTGTCTAATTTTAAGGTTTTTAAGGTTTAAAACTTTCCTGTTTGACAAAGCTTATAGTTGGAGTGGCTTATGTTACCCTGAGCTGTCCCTATAGTTATGCTGCTATAGGCTTAGGCAACTGGAGAATATCAGGGCCTATTTTTTTCACTCTGCTGAGTTCTTCTACTGTTCTCCAATTTTTGCATTGTTTGTTGTCATTTCAACTTTTAACTTTTTTTATTCATAGTAGCTACACCTAGTCTGATGTTCTGTTAGGTGTGACATCATCCAGGAGAGACATATCATCTGCTATTACCATATAACATAAAAAGTATTTCTGGATCAAAGTGGTCTTCTGTGCTTTTTGTGTCTCTGCTCTGTCTTCTCTATCCCCCAGTAGGTCGAGGCAGATGACCGTTCACAGTGAGCCTGGTTCTACTGGAGGCTTTCCTCCCTTTTAAAGGGGAGTTTTTCTCTCCACTGTCGCTTCATGCATGCTTTGAGGGATTGCTGCAAAGCCATCAACAATGCAGACCACTGTCCGCTGTGGCTCTACACTCTTTCATGAGGAGTGAATGCTGCTTGCCAAAACTTGATGCAATTTACTGGGTTTCCTTTGATAGGAAACATTTTGACCAATCTGTCTGTATGATTTGATTGAATTTGACTTTGCAAAGTGCTTTGAGATGACGTGTTGTGAACTGGTGCTGTATAACTGAAATTTAATTGAATTTAAAAATAGCCCCACATCAGAGAAATTCAGTGACAGTTGCAAAAACACTTAAAGAGTAGGTTAGTAATATGAATAACTAGCTAATTTAAGGTTAAGTTCTGAAGCAAAAAGAAAATGAACTTATCAAAAAGGGGAAAAAAGAAAATATTGTGCAATTATTGATAATACAGCGTATTCGGGTAAAAAGAAAATATTCAAGTCAAACAGAGGAAAGACAGCAGCCGGTTTACACAACGATGTGAGAAAAACTATGCAATATGCATTACTGTATATGCAAACACCTCAGAGTAGCTAAAGTATGTGCAAATGGCCATTAGCATCTGAGAGACAGCGTACATGATTCTTGGTCAGATCAAGAACCCATGGAACCATGGGCATGTTTGTAAATGCTTATTGAGTCTGTTGTGAGCAGCAGAGATTATAAAGTCTAGCACCAGCTGGCATGAATCACTTGCAGAAGCGCTCCTTTGAGCATCTAGAATACAGCAGTCTGTCACTCAAAGAGCTCCCCAGCTCTCCAACAGCTCCATGCATGGAGACATTGTTCATCAGAGATTTTATTTTTCTGACAGTCCTCCTGTCTCCCACCACCTGCACTGGGTCCAGGGAGCATCCTAGGACAGAGCTGGTCCTTCTTAAGAGTTTATCCACCCGCTTATTCTCAGCTACAGAAAAGCTGCTGCTCCAACAAACCATGGCATAAAAGATTGCTAGTGCCTCCACAGAGCCAAATAAGGTCTTCAGGAGCATCCTTTTCACTCTAAAATACCTCAGCCTCCTCAGCAGGTAGAGTCTGCTATGACCCTTCCGGTAAAGAGCATCCGTGTTGTGACTCCAGTCCAGTTTATTGTTTAGGTGAACATGCAGGTACTTATGAGTCCACCGTCTCAACATCACTTCCCTGGATGTTCAGCTGATTCAGTGAGATGAGTCTGTGACTGCAAAAGTCCACCACCAGCTCCCTTTTCCCCCGCATTTAACCTGAGATTGTTTTGGCAGTCTACAAAGCTTTGTATCCACTGTCTGTACTCAGAATCGTCCTCATCTGTGATGAGACCGACTATGGCAGGATAATAAAATAACTTCTGAAGGTGGCAAGCTGGGGAGCTGCTGGAGAAGTCTGCAGTGTAGAGGGTGAACAGAAATAGCGCCAGCACAGTTCCCAGTGGTGTTACATAAAACAATGTTTTTGCTGTAAAACAATATACTGTGTGTTAGCAAATCAGTTTGTAGAAATGGAATTATCCAACACACACTGGGTTTCACAGTTCATATAATGCTTTTCAGATTACTTTTGCTTCAGAATTTGCATAACCCATGTCTGGTTGGGCACATCTCAAGCAAAGAATGAGCACCTAAGTTTCTTCCTCACATCATTAAGCATGCAATGCTAAGGGTGGGGTGGGCTGGTTGAGCTGTCAGTAAGAACATTTCAAAGAAACAAAACCTAAAACAACATTCCGCATTCAATGTGAAAAGGGCTGCTGTAGGCATGTTCATTTTCAGAAAAACAATGATTTATGACCTTTTAAAGTATGTAAACATAGGGTCCAAAGTAAAATTACACACCTATATAGTTAGATACAGTGATGAGGGCTCTTTGACAACATAATCACTTAAAGCAACAATTCCAATGTAGAATACATAGTGGTTGACTGTTTATTTAGCAGCGTCTTCAGGGCATCTTTGAACATGACATGCAAGAGCCGGCAATACTGAGATTATTTCAGTGATTAAGGGAAGTAATCACTAATGGTAAAGAGAAACAAGAAATGTGTGTACTGTAAACTGACTTTCTGCTTTGAGAAGACAGAACTTTGATAAAAAGAGCATTCATCATTTGACGAAAAGTCAAAATAAACAATAGCTTAAAAGAAAAAAAAAAACACTTTTTGACTGCAGAGACAGGTGGCTATGTATATATTTAAAATAAGGGGTTATAAATGCTGAATATTTTACCTGCAGGAGATTGAAAAATCTTAGCACAATCTGTTCTTAATGTGTCTTATACAGAAAAAAATCATTGGTGGTGCATTGCCTCCTACCGCTGTTCCACGTGAAAATCACTGCCAGAGGAAAAGTTGAAAAACGTAAAAGTTTATAAAATAGCTTTTGCATAAATCATTTACATTTTTTTTAGACTGGAGTTATTTTATGGCAGTAGAGATCTGAATTGGTCTCGGCCCCTTTCAATTAGCTTTACAATCCAGGACAAACCAATCTAGAGTTACACTAACTGAAGATGTAAAGAGATTTAGGAATGAACTGTTCACAACCTTTGAAAAGAACCTCCTTATGATAATGAATGGTCCTTGTATAGTAGAGAAACTTTAATTCCACCAAGCGTTCAAATGTTTCTAGAAGAAACAATGAAATATGTGTTGCTTCTGGTTTACTTGAGGATAATTAAAAAAATGCTGCATTTGGATATAAAACATAGAATCCGATCATGGACACCCCTCAAACCTTTAAAATCTTTAAGGTATTAGAATACTTGGAAAAGTAATTCACAGATGCAACAATTTGAATTCTGTAGCCAAGATTGGATTACCGTCTTTTTTTCAGAAAGATTTGACCTGGCTATTTCAATTTTTTCTCCCCTTGTACACACAAACAGCATTCAAGCTATACTGTCTAGCCATCCTGTCATTGATTGTTTATTGAATAAACAAATGGGGTTGAGATAATGCAGCCTTAAAGACAAGCACTGTCTCTTTTTTTGGGCCACTCCCAAGCCCAAATAAATGGAGAGGGTTCCATCAGGAAGGACATCTGGCATAAAACTTTTGCGAAATTTTCAATGCAAGTCAATACCATGATCTTCATCTTGGCCATTGATGCTGGTGACCGACAGGGTACCAGAAGGAAGTGTACTACTGTTGGTTAGCAAAGAAGAATAGAAAGAAAATGTGTCTGTAGGTAGAGAGAGAGGAAAGGCAAGAATCTAGGACTGAGAGTAGAGACTTTGAATGTTGGGACTATAACAGAAAAGGATAGAGAGTAGGCTGACATGATGCAGAGGAAGAAGGTGGATATATTTTGTGTTCAGGAGACCAAGTACAGGTAGTGTCTAGCTAGGCTAGACACTTAGGAGTATAGTTCAAGCTGTTCTACCTTGATGTGGATGACAAAAGAAATGGTGTTGCAGGAGTCTGTCAGAATTGATCTGGAGATCAAAAGAATGTCAGATAGGGTGTCAGGGTGATGTGTTTAAAGCTAGAAGTTAAAGATGTGGATGTTCAATGTTGTTAGTGGTTATGCCCCACAGGTGGGATGTGAGTTAGAGAAAAGGAGAAATTATGGAGTGAGTTGGATGAAGTGATGCAGAATATCTTCAGAGGTGAGAGAGTGGAGATTTCAGTGGACGCATTTCAGTGGAGCAGGCAACATAGATGATGAGGAAGGGATGGGCAGATTTGGTATCTAGAACATGAATGCAGAAGGACAGATAGTGGCAGACTTTGCAAATAGGATGGAGATGACTGTAGTGAATACTTTCTTTCTGAAGAGGGAGGAACACAGGTTGACTCACTAGAGTGGAAGGAGGAGCACCCAGGTGGATTGCATATTGTGTAGACAATTTTACCTGAAGGAATTTAGTGACCGCAAGATAGTATTTGGTGAGAGTGTTGCCAGACAACACAGGATGGTGGTTTGATTAATGAATATGAGGATGAGGAAGATGAAGACAGAGCAGAGGAGAAAGGGGTGGAAGCTGAATTAGTAAGATAATTGTGTGGCTTTCAGGTCGGAGTTGGGAGAGGCTCTGGGTGGCCAGTAGGTGGTTCCAGATGACTACACGACAAAATGTATTGTCCTCAGGGAGACAGGTAGGAGAGTACTTGGTATGTCTCTTGGAAGGAAAGTTGAGAAAGAGACTTGGTGGTGGAATGAGGAAGTACAGGAGTGTGTTCGTAGAAGGGGGACACTGTGAGGACTGAAGAGAGTTAAAATGAGAATGACAATAAGAATCAGAATCAAGTTTATTGCCAAGTAGGTTTGCACTTACAAGGAATTTAACTTAGTGTTGTTGGTGCAGACAAAAAATAAAATAAAATAAAATGGATATATATACAGAAGCTATATACACTCAGTAAACTGTTCGTTAATGCAACGCAGAAGCTTGTAAGTCCTGAACGGGGGAGAGAGACAGTGTCCAGTTTCACGGGCGGCTTTTGGCTTTGTTCATAAGGCCGGTAGCAGACGGGAAGAAACTGTTCTTGTGGCGTGAGGTTGTGGTCCTGATGGACCGCAGCCTCCTGCCAGAGGGAAGTGACTGAAATAGTCTGTGACTGGGCTGCGAGGGATCAGCCTCAGAGTCCTGGAGGCGTACAGGTCCTGGAGAGATGGAAGATTGCAGCCAATCACCTTCTCTGCAGACCAGATGACACGCTGCAGTCTGCTCTTGTCCTTGGTGGTGGCACCAGCGTACCAGATGGTGATGGAGGAGGTGAGGATGGACTCAATGATGGAGGAGTAGAACTGCACCATCATTGTCCTTGGCAGGTTGAATTTCTTCAGCTGCCGCAGGAAGTACATCCTCTGCTGGGCTTTCTTGGTGAGGGAGTTGATGTTCAGCTCCCACTTTAGGTCCTGGGAGGTGATAGTTCCCAGGAAGCGGAAACTCCACTGTGTCAATTGTGGAGTCACAGACGGTGATGGGGGTAGCTGGGGCTGAGTTCTTGCTGAAGTCCACAACCATCTCCACTGTTTTACAGCGTTAAGCTCCAGGTTGTTCTCCCTGCACCAGGAAGAAGAAGTAGTGTAAAGTGATTGTAGAGGTAGCTAAGACCAAACAAAAGGTATACAGTGGCTTGTAGGATAGGTTGGACAGTAGGGAGGATCAGGAGGATTTATACAGGGGAGACAGAGATGGGAAGGATGTTCAGCAGATTAGGGATTTGTGGTCAAGATGGAAATGCACTGAAAGGTGAAAAAGTGTGGTAAGAAGATAGAAGGAGTACTTTTAATGGTTGATGTGTGAGGAAAAGTAGAGAACACAGAGCATAAGTGACCCTTAGATGAGTTTCCATTTTTTCTGAAAAGCCTCAGGCTTTTCAAAAGCTGGCATTTCAGAAACCCACGGGCATTTTGATACAAATCTACATGGGTAATTTCAGATTCCTGGGCCTTTACTTTCACAGGTAAAAGGTCCCGGTCTGGAATAGGACTTTTCAGTTTCCCCAGGATTTTTGAAGGGCTGTGTGTAGTAAAGTAAGGCACTCCACCACCAGGAGCAGTTACGTAGAAGGTGAGTGTACAAATTTATCGATTTATACCCTTAAATTGTCATAAATAAGTACTGTTAATTTGTTTTTAAGTGAGAATGTACACCTCTAAACTTCATCTATGCAGTGCATTCATCAAGATAGGAGCCTATTTGAATCTGTTTTTGGAGCAGCAGGGCTACGTTTACACGCCGCTCTGGCAGCTAAGATATCTGTGCAGCTGGAGGGGGAATCCCTCGTCACCCCTGCTTTAACTCGCCCAGGCACTTTCCAGCTAGCTGCTATGTGTTAAAAGTGAATATAGAACATTTAGTAGTACTTTGAGTAATGGTACTCCCAAGTATCAGTGCCCTGTACTTGTATAATAATAATAATAATAATAATAATAATAATAATAATAATAATAATAATAATAATAATAATAATAATAATAATAATAATAATAATAATAATAATCATCATCATCATAATAATACATTTTATTTATAATGCACTTTACATTTCAATGAAATCTCAAAGTGCTACAGAGCAGAGAGCTAAAAACAACCCCTGGGATGATACAAAAATTAAAAACGACATTTTACAATCACCATTAACCGAATACAAATAAAACCATAATACAGTTTTTATTGGTTGACCTGTTTGAAGAAACTGGAAACCTCTCAGTTTTCAGCATCACCATCTCTGCAGAGCAAAAGACACCTCTTGCAAATGAGTTAACCCATTTTCATTTGTTTGACACATTTTCCCCACCCTTTTGCAAAACAGTTAACGCAGATGTCATTCAAGCAGTCCAAACTCCATTGCTTTAGCTGTGGTAGCAAAACAGAAACCATATGTTCCAAGCTCTTAGAAACTTCTTGATCAGAATGAAATCACTGAAGCACCTGATTGACACTTCTTTACACAATTTTTCAATTTACAATCAGTCTGCAGGTTTTACATAAAAGGTGCCATGTTGTGTATTGATCTTTGCAACTTGGATGGTCTAAGGCAGATGAGAGTCAGAATAAGAGGTAGATGGATCAGGGGAAGAAGATTATGAGGAAGAGGAATCTGTGTACGAGGTGGCAGTGTAGCTGGAAGGGCTGAAGTTACAGATGAAATTTTAGCAAATATGATTGATCATGTGGTAAATCATGGCCTTTCACTTAGAGGTTTAGGACAAAGAGTCCAAACTTTTCTCAATAGAAACAAGGTTGTATCCTTGGTAAGAGTTTTTCAACAGGAGAGCAGGTATTGCTGCTATACAGTATATACATCTCTATCTATTCCTATAGAGGAATTATTCAGTGCATGGAGATGGAAAGTATATGATCACCGCACCTATGAGCAGATGGCCTTGCTCAATGCAATGTCTGCTGCTGCACAAGATGTAGATGCAGAGCATGTCAAGGATGGATCAGGCATGCAAGAAAATTTTTCCCTAGGTGCAAGGGAAAATATTGAATGTGACGTAGATGAGGCCATGCGGCCTATTCGTCAGGACAGAATGGACTGGAAGGAACAAACAGCTCTAGTATTTTCTGTTGGAATCATTTTTTGGAATATTTCATTTGTTTATCTGGAAAAAAAGAATGAAGAATCAATAAAATTTGCATCACAACATATTTGCTTCTGGATCCATTTTTTGCAAAAAGGCAAATTTGATTACAAATGACACTGACATGTAAGGTGCGTACAGTCTTTGGCTACAATGAACCAGCAATGCTGCACTGATTCACATTGAGTGTGGTGTGTTGTATTTTGTTGCCCCTTGTGTAACGAATGATTGGAAGGGCTCAAACAATTGTGTACAAGTTGTGTTGTTTGAGGGCAAAATGTGCTTTTGGATCAAATGTTAAATGTTTTGGCAGAGTTGGAGCCTTTTGCAAACAAAATGTTTAATTTTGACCATTGGTGCCACTGTTAAGGCCTCTGTGTTAACTGTTTTGAAAAATGTGGGTTTTGAGTTGACTGCTGTGTCAAAGCAACCAATAAAAACTGTAAAATTTCTAAAGCACTTCTTTCGAAAAAATAATGTCTTAAGGCCCTGTTTACAGACCTCCACACTTTGTGGGGCTCTCGGGGTCTCTGGGGGTCATTCCAGAGCCGAGGGGCAACTGCCTGGAAGGCCCTGTCTCCCATAGAGGAGAGTTTGGTCCTGAGTTGGTGAAGACAGTATGAGGAGGTGGTGGAGCGGAGGTTTCGTGAGGCGGTGTGTGGGGTGAATATCTCGTTGAGTAAGGCAAAGGCAGTCCCATATATGCACTGGTAAACAATACTGTACTATAGACATCCTTATTATTATATTAATAAAATAAAAATAAGTGTTTTAATCAGTTTTCAGTAGTTATTTTAAATGAATCATATAGTTGTAAAGCAACAACTCTGACCAGATGCATGCAACAATTTAAAAGTAAAATATATATTGAAACTTTTCCTGCTTATGGATCCATGCAACTTCAGGAATAATAGAAGAAATTACTAAACTGTATAACTTCAACGCTGCTCATCATCTACTACTATTTATCAGCTAAAACAAAAAACAAAAAAAACTAGAAGAGTTAAAAGAAAGGTTGGATAGCATATACAAGAGGACAAAAAGGCATTTGTGATGTCTAGAAAACAGTGCTTGGAGAACCTAAATCCCGTTTTTGTTTTTTTTTGTTTTTTAAATTAAGTACAATTACCCATTTTGGAATTAAACAAGTGGGAGCTGTTGGCCTAAAAATACTGAATAGGTTATGTCCAGCACCACTATCTTCAGAGATTTTTAATGTTTAAAAAAAAAAAGAAAAGGAAAAAGCTTTGGTTGTTTGGCCTTTATTTGCACCACCCATTGGACTGGAGGGGAACTTCCCCATTCATTACCAGAGTTATTTAAAGGAGAAGTCTGGTCAAAATCAGAATTCAAACTGCTGAAAGTACTTTAAATATAAAATTATTACATACTTTTCAATAAATGATAAGCTTTTTTAATTAAGAGTAATTTTCATTTGAATGTCCTTTAGTGGAGGTATCCATGTTGGTCAAGAACAGTACTGCCACCTCCCAGTTTGTGACGTCAGGTTGCTGAGCAAGTCCCAATGCCCTATCTGTCCCCTTGTGAATACAGTTTTTATTGATTGCTTTAACGCAGCAGTCAACTCAAAACCCAATTTTTTCAAAACAGTTAACGCAGAGGCCTAAACAGTGGCAACAATGGTCAAAATTATACATTTTGTTTGCAAAAGGCTCCAACTCTGCCAAAACATTTAAAATATGAACCAAAACAAAAGTTTGCCCTCAAACAACCTGCACACAAATGTTTGAGCCCTTCCAATCATTCATTACACAAGGGGCAACAAAATACCACACTCAATGTGAATCAGTGCAGCATTGCTGGTTCATTGTAGCCAAAGACTGCATGCAGCTTACATGTCAGTGTCATTTGTAGTCAAGTTTGCCTTCTTGCAAAAAATGGATCCAGAATCAGATATGCTGTGATCCAAATTTATTGATTATTCATTATTTTATTTTTTTTTTTTGTTCAGATTGTGGCTACAAATGAAATATTCCAACAGAAGATACTAGAGCGGTCTGTCTCTTCTAGTCTCTTCTCTTTTGACGAATAGGCCACATGGCCTCATCTTCATCACACTCAATATTTTCCCTTGCGATGCACCTAGGGAAAAAACTTCTTGCATGCCTGATCCATCCTTGACATGCCTCTGCATCTATATCATGGGCAGCAGCAGTCATTGCATTGAGCAAGGGCATCTGCTCATAGGGGCAGTGATCATATACCTTCAATCTCCATGCATTATATAATTCCTCTGTCAATGACCAGAGACAGAGGACCCAGTATTCAGCCAGACAAAAAGGAGGTATGATTAAAGTCAAAAATCCGGCACACGAGAAGCAATCCAAAAACAGGCAGAAGTACAGATCGGGGTAAGGCAAACTCAGAATATCACCAGGCAGGTCCAGGTCGGAAAAACGGGTAGGCAGACAGACAGGGCCGGAAAATCAGAATAAGGAACCAGGCAGGCTCAGAAGTCAAAAATGTGCAGTTGGGCTATCGCCAACAGGATCAATCAAAAATAGAAAGCTGGACAAAAACTCACCAAAAGGCTCATTAATGATTTGGCAGATTGGAGAGGTTTGAAGCAGGATTATATAGGGGAGTGAGCAGGTGAACAGGAGTGACTAATCACAAGTGACAGGTGGAAATAATCAAAGGGAAGGTGGTAACTGAAATGAACTGAACTGATTGGTTAGTGACTAGAGGTTGACAAGTGAGCAGATCTGATTGGCTGGCAACTGGTGATCGGGGAGTGACAAATAAACAGATTGAGTGAGCTGGCAGCTTGCTGGGAGGAGACAGAACTGAACTGGAAACAGAGATGTGAACTCATCAAAATAAAGCAAAGAACAAACATAAACCAAAACAAAACCCAAATCGTGACATCCTCTATAGGAATAGATACAGACATATCTGTATATACTGTATAGCAGCAATACCTGCTCTCCCGTCAAAAAACTCTTACAATGGATGCAACTGTGTTTCTCTTGAGAAAAGGTTGAACTCTTTGTCCCACCTCTCTAAGTGAAAGGCCATGATTTACCACATGATCAATCATAGTTACCTAAATTTCATCTGTAACTTGAGCCCTTCCAGCTACACCGCCACCTCTCACACAGATTTCTCTTCCTCATAATCTTCTTCCCCTGACCCGTCTAACTCTTATTCTGACTCTCATCTGCCTTACGTAGAACATCCATGCCTGCAAAGCCTGCAAACTAATTGCAAATTGAAAAATTGTGTAAAGAAGTGTCAATCAGGTGTTTCAGTGATTTCATTCCGATCAAGAAGTTTCTAAGAGCTTGGAACATGTGGTTTCTGTTTTGCTACCACAGCTAAAGCAATGGAGTTTGGACTGCATGAATGACATGTGTTAACTGTTTTGCAAAAGGGCGGGGAAAATGTGTCAAACCAATGAGAATGGGTTAGCTCATTTGCAAGAGGTGTCCTTTGCTCTGCTGAGGTGGTGATGATGAAAACTTAAAGGTTGCCAATTTCTTTAAACAGGTCAAAGCAATCAACAAAAACTGTAAATACCCGTTTTTCATGCCGAAATATTGTTTATTTTTGCCTCTTAAACAAAGATAGACATGATATTTAAATTTAAAGTAATACTAATTTTACATTTTAGAGACATAAAAAGACAACAAATAGGTATTAAAGTATGGTTTATGTAAGTATGGTTTAACCAATCTCTGCTCAAAATGGTGATCTGCCTAATCTACTTTCATCAGTTATCATCAGTTATTGCAACCGTAAACTGCAGAAAATACAGGCAGAGCGGCTCCTTCTGCCTTTACTCTACTCCTGTCAGGATGAGCTCCAGTGCGTTATGAGGTGGAGGGATATTTCAGCGTCACTTAGTTTAGAGCCCAAACAAGCGACTTCACTTTCAGAAACAAGCCAAAAAACTGTAAGCCGCAACTCATGAAATTTACAAGCGACTTTAGAAAAAAGAAGACCAAAGTCGCATAAAATAAGTCGCATAAATAAAGTAAGTCATACCTCTCCACCCCTCTTGTTGGGTAACCAAATGTCCCCGCAAATTCTACATTATAAAAAAGAAAAACCTATCGAATGTCCTCGCTCTCATGTCATCTTGAAAACATTCTTCTTCGAAATGTTGGCTACAGATGACGTGTTTTTTCTCTGGCCAGAAGTTCGATGGCAAATCCTCCCTCTTCAAGTTGGCAATCCAACGATGAACCTGTGGTGGATGATGAATCGGAAAGATGAAAAAACGCAACATAACGTCACAGGATGTGATGTCGGGTGGCCATTATTGCCCAAATATGGGCAATAATGCCCAAATATGGGCAATAATGGGCGCCCCCAGACACAGTGATCAAGACGACAATTTATACTTTTATTTTCTTATTGATTAACGCTAAATTTATTAAATCACCATGAACCTATTAGTTTTAGGTATAGCTAATGTTCCACTGATTTTTCCTTGTTTACCGGACTTCTCCTTTACAGTAAATAAGTGACCCTTTGCAATTTAAACACAACTGTTTAAGTTTCCTGGGCTTCCTTTTACCCTGGTAAACCAATTCCTAGGGCTTTAAATCCCAGACCTTTCAGTGCAAAAGGAGCTGATGATGAGGAAGTAGCAAAAATTAATAAGGATGATATAAGGAAGGCATTGAAAAGGACAAAGAGTGGAAAGGCAGTTGGTTCTTATGATCTACCTTTGGAGGTATGAAAAGTTTTAGGAGAGACACCAGTAGAGTTTCTGACTAAGCTGATCAATGTGATCTTATACAGCGAAAAGATGCCTGAGGAATGGAGGAGTGTGCTGGTACCAATCTTCAAGAACAAGTGAGATATACAGAATTGTTATTGATCTAGAGAAAGCATATCACGAGGTGCTGAGAGAAGAGATCTGGTATTGTGTGAGGAAGAGTAGCAAAGAAGTACATTGTGTTAGAAGGGTTGAGGACATGTATGAGGGCTATAGGCCGTGGTGAGGTGCGCTATATCTGTAACAGATGAGATGAAGGTGAAAGTTGGACTGCATCAAGGATTGGGTCTAAGTCCCTTGTTGTTAGCTACGGTGATGGAAAGGTTGACAGATGAGGTTAGACGAGAACCTCCATGGACTGTGATGTTTGCCGGTGACATTGTGATCTGCGGTGAGAGCAGGCACAGGCAGGGAAAAATCTAGAGAAAAGGAGGTTTGCCCTTCAAAGGAGAGGATTGAAGCATGGCTATATACAGACAGTCAACGGTCACGAGCAACAGGGAATGTGGAAAAGAGGTGAAGAAAACATGTACATTCAGGTTGAAACGGGTGGGGAAAGTGTTAGGTGTGTTGTGTGATAAAAGAGTATAAGCCAGAATGAAAGGAATGACGTAAGACTGTTGTGAGACCAGCAATGTTGTATGGCTTTCAGACAGTGGCACTCAGCAGGAGACAGAAAGCAGAGCTGGAAGTGGCATATATTAAGATGCTGAGATTCTCTTTGTGAGTGACGAGCATGGGTAGAATCAGGAATGAGTACCTCAGAGTGACAACTCATTTTAGATGTATTAGAGGTAAAACCAGAGAAGCCCAACTAAGATGGTTTGGACATGCACAGAGGAGGGCTCGTGAGTACATTGGTAGAGGGATGCCGAGCTGGAACTGCCAGGCAGGAGGCCTAGAGGAAGACCAAAGAGGAGATTTATGGAGGGAGTGAAAGAGGACATGAAGTCAGATGGTGTGAGCGAAGATGCTGACGATAAGGTTAAAAGGAGACAGATGGCTCGCCGTGACAACTCCTAACAAGGAAAAACTGAAAGAAGTAGAAGATGGGATTGAGATCTAAAATCAGATATTAATATTTCCAAGTGAACACAAAATGATAATGGAGCTGACATTTTAAACTGTCATTAGCTTCTAATCTTTATCTAGCATCAGATGACTAAAATAGTAGTTTCAGTGATTTTCCCAACAGAGTATTGATCCTTACCTTAACTTTGAGCTAAGGATAAGGAAAAGGTTACCTCAGTAACAAACTGAGGTAAAAAATTATGATTGGACAAAACAGAGTACTACTATGTTCAGCCCTATGATATGATGAAAGTCTAACTCTCTCTTTCACTCTTGTGCAGCCTGAAAAAACCTCAGCCATATGATGACACCTTGTCGAACAAACAGGTTTACCTTTTAAATAGCTTCTAACATATTTTGGCATCCTTAGATTTCAATTTTTAAACATCTCATTGATGTTAAAATATACATATTCTGGAGTTACAGTGTTCCCACTATGAAATGCTATAACAATTAATTACTATTGCTAATTTATGTGATATTCACTGATTGAAAAAATATTGGATGTTGGCATTTTGGACTACAAGACCACCAGTCAGTGTCAAGTTATTAGTTAAAGATTCAAGATTCTTCATTGTCACAGCATGTTACTGTGGTGAAATTCCTTTCAGGACATACTCCTGCTTAGAGTACACACAACAAACAGCAGACAATAAACATGTGTAATTTTTTTCCCCGTCACATTAGAGCATGCAAAAGATAAAAAAGATGAAAGATAAAAAGTTTGTGCCAGAGTTCGAGAGTTTCGATATCAGTCCCTTTGCAAGTGATATGAGCCATTTTACATAGTTCATCTCTGTTCTTAATTTATTTCTGACTTAGGAAAATAAAATGTTCTGTTCATCTTTATACTTCAAGTCTAAAAAGCGATGTTTTGCATTACAGCAACATGTTGCAACAAATAGTCGCAGTTGCTTGCCTTAGACTCTGAAAGTATCTGGATTCAGTTTTTGTCAGTTTCTCCTTTCACCAGCTTTTAGAACGGTCTTCCACTTCTCCCACGTCCTTATTCTCAATCCTTTGATCCCTCAGGTTTCTAAACTATGGACACCCTGAACCAAGATGCTTGTCCAGTCATGCCTCATTCACACAGCTTTGTCTGATTCTGGGTATTTTCCAAACAAGCCCGACTGTAAAGTAACTGCATTTCTGGAAGCCTGACAAAAAAGTATCACGAGTTAAAACTGATGGCTCTGTCAAATGATGATGGTCTTAAATTGTGTTTAAATTTGAGTACACTTCTGTTCATTGGACGATGAACGGCTACAATAATCCTGGAGTTTTAAAAGGATTGGAAACTATCTCCATCTAGATAAGATGATAAAGGTGGATAAGAAGGCAAGTGCTGTGTCTAAGATTTATCTAACCCCTTTTTTTAATCCCTTTTATCTTGTGTTTCATTTCATGCACTCATCTGTTCACCTCCTGTAACTAATCATTTTGTAAAGCACAAGTCAGGGCAGAAACCGGATGCCCCCGATGTCTTCAATCTCCCTCACACTTCTCGACTTCTGCTTCTGTGAAAATATAAAAGAAAAACTGAGTCAGATGTAAAGCGTTTTAGAGCTTCGTCAAGACTTATCTGCTCCTTTGATCTGGTTTGGTTTATTTTGGTACGTATCAATCATTCTACACTGGCCCCTCCACAGCGCTTCTCTTCCGTCCGTGACTTCCTGTGTCAGATTGGTCCTCCATCCTGCCCATCTCCTTAGCTTATGATGCAAACGGCACTTTAGGATCACAGGTCACAGGTCAAGGGTCAAGTAAAGAACTTCATAACAATGTCCAGACTTGGACCTACTGACCAGAGTTTCATAGGAGTTGTGTGTGTGTGTGTGTGTGTGTGTGTGTGTGTGTGTGTGTGTGTGTGTGTGTGTGTGTGTGTGTGTGTGTGTGTGTGTGTGTGTGTGTGTGTGTGTGTGTGTGTGAGAGAGAGAGGTAATTAAATGGGTGAAAGGAAACTGTCCATCAATGGGAAATCTGAAAACAATTTGACCACATTAGGGCATTTAAAGCGTCCCCACTGATTTCCCTGTTGGCCTTCGGTCAGTGCCACACACGTCCACTATCGTGTGCATTTAGAACAAGCCAAATATTGCATCCACTTGTCATACGGATCTTCACATTTCAGTTTCTATAGTCTTTAAAAGTATGGGAAAGCATTGCATTTTCTTTTGTCGATTTTTAGGTCCGGACAAGTATAGAAAATAGAAAACAATACAGACAAAATGCTCAAGTTTCCAGATTTCTTTTCTTGTTAATAACATATAAAAACATACCTTTCCAAAAAATATTTTTCTTTTTAAATTGATTGCTTTTGTGGTTTCTAAACAACCAGAAGTCTAAAATGTGGTCTGCTTTGCACACCAGGATGTGTAAAGCATGTGTATTTTTTATTTTAAGGTACAGAATAAAGTATTGAAGTTCAGAGTGCACTTAAAGGAAAAACAATGTTTGGTCCAGAAGCTGATATAAGTTGGGCTTGATGCCAAAAAAGCAGTGGATCTTACCGCACTGCCAAATTTGAAGCCAACTTGTTCTGCTCCCTGTGCTGTGAAACATACAGAATAAAATCTAACCACTCTAAAGGCATTGTTAGGCTAAATGTTTCCCCACTGAGATGTCTATAATGTAAGAAAAACTGCCAAAGAGAAACATACATTTGTGTCTGGAAAGTTACATTTCTTATAAATCCAGCTTCCATCTGTGTTTTATAACAAATGAACAGTTAACATCATTTGCATGGTTAAGTGTATCTGTGTGCAGGAATGTTTCTTTACAACAGGTATACTCAGAGACATGGTTTATTTTAACTCTTAAATGTACTTAGTTGTGTGCAATACCTGATTTGTTAATATTTTATTTAATTTTTCTAACAAAATGCTAGACTATTGACGGACCATGTACACCACTGCTATGACTGAGTCCTCTGTACGTTAGCAAGGTATGAAATGTGTATGAGTGCCCTCCATAACTTTTTTCCCCCAGTTGTATATGAAAATATTCCACCATGAACGGTCCATGTTTATTCATCTCCACCCATGTTTAGCATAACCTCATGACTAAACCATTCCTGCAATACCACTGGGACAGTTTGTCAGCCTCTGCACTCCATAAACAAGACTTTTTCTCTGAAACTCTCCAAAACCCTTAGCCCGTTGGCTCTCCGTAGACGTTCCCATAAAGGATCCCACCGATGCCTTCCTTTAATTGCAGCATGTAATCTGACTTAAACACAAGGCTGATAATAGTGCTGTCTATGAGGAGGTTTAGGATTAGAAAGGGCCCTTATTTCTCCCAGGTCTCTTATTATCCCCTCAGCCCCGGCCGCAAGGAACCGAAGAGACGACGCGCTTGTTTCAAGCAGTGCCAGTTACCCTGTGACTCATCTAGGTTGAGAAACATTTGAGGAGAATGGAGCCCCTGTTTTGGAGTGTCAGCGTGCTGCTTGCGGCTCTCTGACGGATTGCCGGGAGATGTGAAGGCGAATCTGCCTTCATGCTGTGCGAGGATGGAAAACACACATGCCTTCACCTCAAGTTATGCAGCCCGACCAAGCTCTCAGAGAGCCGCTGTGGCCCTCCAGTGTCGGCTGCATATTTGAGGTGAAGGGAAGTAAAAAACATCACAGTAGGAGCTATTCTTAAAGTTCGGAGATGACATTTTTATGGGCAGTGTTTCCCAAAGACATTAATATTCAGCTCGTTTTCATATGCAGAAAATACAACATGTGAGTGATAGCATCTAGTATCCTGTTGTCGTTTGATTTATTTCAGGATGAAGCAAAAACGTTGATGTCATATAAGTGCGAATATGTCCCAGGGATAAATATAGTCATGAATACTTTTCTTCAGACTCCTGAATCAAGGACATTTCTAATACAACTTCCCTAACTGATATGACCATTGAATTTCTAAGAAATTGCCTTGGGAACATGTTCATACTTCTAGAGTCTATTTCTAATTTTATATCACGTTGAAACCACAGACTTCTATTTATTTACATGGATTTTTTTGTGACAGGTCCGCACAGAGCAGTGAATATTTGTAAAGTGGAAAGAAAATTATACATAGGTTTCACATTATGAATAAAACCTGAAAAATGTGCCAGCTATTTGTTTTAACCGAGCTGGGCAAATACTGTTGCTGCATTAACCTATGCTAGTCATTTGGGGAATGTCACTATAACCATTGCAAATCTGAACTTTAATATTTTTTTGCCTACTATTCTTGGCAAAATAACTAAAGCCAAATTGGAACGTGGACCAGCTTCCCTGTCCCTACTAGAGAAATAACATCCTCACAGCATGATGCTTCCACTTTTTGTATGCCAAGTACATCAAGCTCTCTGGTGTCCAAACAATTCAACTGTAGACTCATCGGTCCAGATAACAGTATTCCAGTCCTGGTCTTTGTCTACATGCTATCTGGCAAACTTTAGTCAGGCCTTTGTGTTTTTCTTAGACAACAAAGGTTTCCTCCTTACTTACCTCCCATGAAAGCTAAACGTGTGCAGTCTTTTGTGCAGCCATGCACTTTCATATCAGCACCAGCAATAGTCTGCTCCAGGTCCTAGGAGGAAAATTTGTGTTGTTTTTTTTTTGGAGACTTACTCTGCATTTCCAAGGTGTACTTGGCCAGACGGGACAGCTGTTTGAATGTTTCAACACAATTAAAATAACTTAGTATAGTTAAAATTGATATCAAATAGCCATATGCCAAAATGTTTGAGAAAAGCACATATTTTCACAGGGTATCCACAGTTGTTTTCCACATGACAATAAATAACCTTTTAAAAACTGGACATTTAAATTGCTCACATTATTGTTTAAAGTGCAATATTACTGCTTTGTGGGGCCTATACATCTGCGTGCCATATGCTTAAAGACCCAACAGAATGCACCAGGGACTATTTACCACAGAGGCACCTGATCAATAGATATGCTTAATGCTAATCATCCTCTACAGCCAACCATTTTATATTGATTGGAATCAGCTCACGAAGAGCAGAGGGTCCACAAACACATGCATGCAATCATTCCATTTGCATATTCAAGCACACATGGATCCAGACTGTTTGACGACGGGAGGAGCCCCTTCCTTTATTGATCCTCCCCGCACTGAAGGACGTGGTCATCGGGTCATCTGTCACGTAGCTTGAGGCGACAGTGGCACACTCACACATGCATGCGTATGCACACGGACACACACACGCACGCACATAGACTCGCACACACACTTCAAACAGAGCCGATGGACCGTGCAATAGTGAGACGCTGTCGGTTAATGGGGGTCATGAGGGAGTTTAGGTTGTGGACAGGGCAGAGCTAACATTGTTAGGTTCCATTTGATCATGGAGGGTGAATCAGGAAGGTACAAGGAGAGAAGTCAACTTCCCTGTCATCAAGTAACTGGGGATTTCCTTACCGTTCACCTAATTATCAAACATGTTCATCTACTGGCAACTGTACACGTGGTTAGACAATGGACTTCAGGAGATGCTGTATTTGTGTAACTATGGAATCTGTATGTTGTGATTTGGTCTTTGAAGTAATAATGCAGGCTTCTGTTCAAGCTGTGTGTGTGTGTGCAGTCCTGTTCATGGGAAGAGAGACTTGAGGGGGGCGGGGGGTTTGTTTTCTCACAGTGTATCTCCATGTTCCTGTTATATCAGCATATCAGCTGGAGCTCTGAGAGCTCAAATGAGAGCACCTCACTTGTGTCTGCGACTGAATGAGAAGCATGCCGCTGACAGAGCCTGAGAAGTATTCCCGCTATGCTTTATTCTGTTTCTGCGCCGCTACATCCTCACTTTGACATTTGGCTGTGATAAGAGGAAAGCCTTGAATCCCACACATATCCACTGTGAATTCCAACCACTGGATCCTGACTCCACTCCCACACACGCCGCACACAGCACAGACTGCAGCGCAGTTCTTGGACAATGCGCAGATTATGGCGGGATGCATGAGGCCTTTTTCCTCTTCCTATCGCTAGGATCTGCAATGCTAATGACTGAGAGTGCTTCTCTCACTGCCAGGGAGAGGTTGTTGCATTTTCTCTGTACTGCTCTGTCCACGTTTTTTTTTTTTTTGTCCTTTATACAAATCTCTGTCTCTTCCTGATTCTTTGCAGCTTTGCAGTTGCGTAGGCAGAACATCTGAAGCGCCGCTGAAGCAGTTGTCAAAAGAAGCTGTGTTTCTCAGCTGTATGCAGAATGTGGCACAGTCCTGACAGAAAATGTCATTTGAAAGTTCACATGTACCATTTTTTTATTAACCAAAAACTCAGCTGGTGACTGGGACTGGACAATTTGGAACTTGGCCGGTTGGAAACTAAAAAAAAAAAAAATATTAGATATCTTTTCCAATTAGTAAATGCAACCATGCCTAGGAGTCACCAGGTCACACTTACCACAACACTCTTTGCTGTGGGAAAGACTCAAAGGTAGTTATTTTCATAGTTAGTGAGGTTTTTAGATCCATAGTCAGAGGAAACACTAAAGATGCAAAAAACAAAAACAAAAACGGAAACAGTATTTTCCACACCCTGTGATAAACTGGTGACCAACCAGTGTGTACCCAGCCCTTCATTCAGGTGCTATAGCAGAAGGCTAAACTTAATTTGGCACTGGTCATTTTACTTTTATACCTTTATCATTTTCACCAATCTATACTGACTTTTTGGGTGTGAAAAGAAGCCATCTGCTAGCTCTGGGAACATTTAGTCGAACTGGCATATTGGCAGATGTCAAAAAGGCTGAAGCTATTTTGCAGTATAGTTTTTTATCTACTGTGACTGTCATGGAACATGCTACATTTTGGACACAGTTAAGGTAGAGTTTTAAACTTTCTAGAGCGAGGATGGTCAACTCGTTTTCCCAACAGGCCACATGAGTAACCTTGATGGTTGTTGAGGCCTCTTTTAAAAATACATTTAAAAATAAACTCAAAATAAGATTTTCATCTGCTGCCGGTAAAAATAGCCACTAAACTGAACAATGATAACTTTATATCATCAATTATAAGCCACAATATATTACTTTTTTTTTCCAAGATATGAAAATTGTGCAAGTTCTTATATTTGAATGCATGTCTAGTCAGATAATGATGATGGTTGCTTCAATTCCTCAGAACAAACTTTTAGAGAGAGACTTTAGACAGCTTTATTTGTCATTTTGTATGCACAAAGTGCGTACCGAACGAAATTTCGTCTGCATACAGCTTGAAAAATAGTATGCTTTTCTCCACAAATAGACTCGTGCTAGTAGTAGCAATTCAATAAAACATACTCAAGAGTAGCGCTGCAAGATTTTAGGAAATTAATTATAATAGTATTTCTTTACTGCATCTTCAACAGTATCATTCCTGGGCTTCTTCTCTAGGGAGAGTTCAGCCGGTAGGCTAAATATCACTTTTGTATGCAAAGTGTTAATTCAAACCAACCAGAAATAACAACCTACAAATATTGCATTCTAAGCAGTCCTTTTGAAGCAGTATTTCAGTATACACTGAAAAAAATATTACAATATTGTGTAGTCCTTTTATCAGTCCTCTCTTTAGCATGAGCCAATGTTGGCACAGACACTAAAGCAAAGTTTTCATTGCAAACAAAAGGGCAGCAATTAAATTCTGAATTTGCTGGGTTTTTTTTTTTCTTTTTTCAAAGTAAGAGCAGTATTGGATTTGCATGCAGGATTAACACTTGCATGCTTAATTTGGGTTTTCTATTGACCAGATGGGCGATAGACTGGCGACCTGTCCAGGGTCTACCCTGCCTCTCGCCCAATGCACGCTGGAGATAGGCACCGGCACCCCTCGTGACCCCAATAGGGATAAGTATGTTGAAGGACGTATGGATGGACATTGACCAGATCGCTGTTTACAGTTATTAACTTTTCACAAATTGCTAATGTAAGATGCTAAAAATGCTTAAAATGACAAGCCTGTTACTGTTTTCTTTATTTAGTTTAACAAAACCTTGCTATGTGGTGACTGTTCTCTCTCAAACACGCAGCATGACATCAGCTTTACTTTAATATAAATAATTAGTTAATAATTGGCAGTTTTTCTGAAAAAGACTAGAAAGAAATATTTTTGATGATGTTATTCACTATATTTCTTGTTGAGAAATCAGCATCAGCTAAAAACAATACTGGAACTGCACAATGAATCTCCCATTGGGGCAGCTGTAGTTTTGACTGCTTATGCATTTTGCTCTCTAAGACATTCAACTTTCCCTCTTTATGTATAATTCAGTCCAGCATTCAATTTTGGATGTTAAGTCCTTTACTCCCAGTTCCTCAGGATTTATTCTATGTGAAAAATGGTCTTAATCAATCTTGAACACTTCCTCCTCTTTCCGCATTTAACTCTACCACTCTCTGTTTCTTTTAGATTTACACAGCCTGAGCACACTGGGATCTTTATTGAGTCCAAAGACTTTGTTGTATCCATGTCAGTTTTGACTTTCCTCCCTCAACTGACTGCCCACCAGGCAGTAAAGAGGGTTGCTGGAGGAGCGGAGCCGTGCCGAAGGTGACTTCCTGTTCAACAGCTGGGGCCTTGTTCGGCCAGGGCCCGGGCTACGCTGCGATAATCTCCCATGAGTCTTTCCACATGGGCAGAGAAGCCGCCATGTCGCACCGCTGTTTTTCCTTCCTTCCAACAAAGAAGAAAAGGTGATTGTGTCGAGACCCCTCAGCCCCTGCTTGGGGTCCAAATGTGTTTGCATAGCACGTGCACACATGTGCGAGCGTTCCGAGCTGTGAAGCTGTGAACCGCTTTGCAGGCGGCGTGAATGCATGAATCAGCCTTTTCAGTAAGTATGTGAAGCAGCGGCTGGTTAGAGGTGCACAGATTTGGAGCGTTCAGCTGTCACCAGCTGACCTCACCACAGACATACTCTGTGCGCTGCAGCGAAGCGAACACATATCCTCTCTATCCCACCACCTTCGTCTCCGGAGAACACTCACACCTCAGTTGGTTGTCCTTAAATAATCTGGACTGCATTCTGTGAGCATGTTTTAAGGGGAACCCGTCCGCCTCCGCCGTCCTTTTAAACAAAAAAAAATCTCTTTTCCCATCATCTCTCCCTCTCTCTTCCCCCCCCTCTTTTGCTGACCTTTGGCTCGTTGTAAGCCATGAAACGCCTCTGGGCACAGGAACTCACCCGCGCAGAGGTCACCTGAGGTCACCTCAGTCTGCTTGGATCCTTGTGTGCACTGATAGGTCTTTGATGGCTTATTAGGGAATGTAACGGTAGGTAAAATAGGAAAGCCCCTGCTTCCATCACCTGCTGGGAATCTGACTAGCAAATCATTATCCGATGGATTACACAGGGGGGGAGAAAAAGGTTCGGTTCTTTGTTGAAATTTTAGAGAGAAAAGTAGGGGAGTACTGGGAAGTATTGGAAAGCGGACTTGGAAGCACCTCGTATTTATGTGTGTGCATCCTTTGTATTAAATTAAAAAGAGACCTTCTCGCCTTATATACACCACCCTTCCTCCCTCTCAGACAAGAGGAAGTATGCAACCAAGAAAAGTCCCACTGTTGGGTTCACACAGTCCTATTCTGAGCGCTGTTTGCAACTGAAAGGCAGATGACACACGTGCAGCTATGATTGGACGAGACAGCTGCTCCCAGGATGTACAGAGGGCTTTGATTGGCCTTGGCAGCTGCCCATGCACAGCTTAGTTTTTAGTGCTTGTTAAGTGTGTGTGTGTGTGTGTGTGTGTGTGTGTGTGTGTGTGTGTGTGTGTGTGTGCGTGTTATCTGTGAGGTCACTGTTTCACCGTTGCACTTTAATGCGTTAGAACTGATGTTTATTCCGCTAATCAAGTGAAGGCTTTGACCGCTGAAGCCATTATAAAAAACGGAGGAGCAGAAAGGATGCATTGTGCATGTTTGTTTGCTGCCAAATTTTAATAGGATTACATCGTTTTAAACATGTTGAATCTTAACCTGCTTTTGGTGTTTGAGATCATATATCACAATGCACTTTTTGTACCTCTTGAGAAATTCCAGCTTTACAGTACCCTAACAGAATTACTCATTACAACCAAACATCCTGTGTATGTTAATGGCATTGTCATGTGATTAACTAACATGAAGTAATGCATATTTAGGAAGTGGAACAAAAAATTATGCGTGGTTTAAATATATTTCTTCGGGTAAAATTCTTCTAAAGCTGCTCATCTTTTGGTCTATGCCTCTACAGGCATTCTGCATCTGGAGCCCCTTCTTCTTTGCAAAATAGCTCCAACTCAGTCAGACTGGATGTAGAGTCTAGGTGAACAGCAATTTTTCACTTTTTAAATATTCTCAATTGTATTTAGTGTAGGTCTGGAGCCTATACTAAGGCTGAATGTGACCATATTCAATGCTTTAGAGCATGCTTTTCAGTGAAGCATGTTTGTCAGATTAAAAGTACCTTTTGAAAATAACAACAGCATGATGTTACCACCACAATGCATCATCTTAGGGTTTGTGTGCCGAGGGTTTTGTTTAGTGTTAGTTTTCCGCCACATGTAGTTTTGCATGTAGGGCAAAACTGTCAATGTTGATCTCCTTCCACAAATCACATTTTTTTAAAATGTTGCTTTGTCCCTTACACCAACTTGTGACAAATATAGGAAGTCTTGTGATTTCTTCCCCACCACTCTTCAGTAGGGGTCAGCTTTGGAGCACGAATGACTAATAGTTGTGGATCTCTGCGGCTCCTCCATAGGCTTCTTGGCCGTGTCTCTGATTAATGTTGCGCTTGTTTGGCCTGTCAGTGCAGATAGGTGTCAATGTCTTGGTAGGTTTGCAGTTGTGCTGTAATCTTTTTATTATTTTCGGTTCACTGAACAGTGCTTTGTGAGACGTTCAAACCATCTCTTCTGCATCGACTCTATCCTTTACCTGACTGGTGTACAAACTCGGTGAATTCTGGAAATGATTGTTGCACCAGATGGAGCTGAATCTCCATACGTTTTAGATTTCTACGTTTGCTTTTTCTTCTACTTTGTCTATCATATACAATTCTAATAAGATACATGAAATTCTGTGGTTTTAATGTGCAAAATGTGAACATTTCTAAGGGGAATAAATGCTTCTGCAATGCACTGTATATCCAAAGTCCACGTGATTTGCTCAAACTTCCCAGTTCATTCCTGGAAAGTGGGGTGTGCAGTTATCGAGAACACAATATGCATGACGGATTCCTAAAACTCACGAGGAAAGTGAGAACTCTGAACATACCTAGAACACCATCCATGCATGCACACACGGTTATTTATGAAGAGCACCAAAACGTCTACAGTAGCCATGTCTCCTCCCACTGTGGTTTAGTTTGAGCTCTTACGACAGCTGAGACAATTACATAATCTACAGACCAACAGTGCCACAGCCATGGTGAACGTGTGTGTGTGTGTGTGTGCTGATGCCATCTCGCAGCTCCAACCCCAATAACCCCCCCCCACCTCAGAAGGCAGTTGTGCCGTCCCCACACCTGTGAATCATTTGGGCTCAAATTGTTTATTTGGCTTTGCCTAAGTGCTACCAGTGTTTCCTCTGTGCATTTGTGTCCCCTCGGACAAAGAAAGCATCCCCCTATCACCCTGAATTTGCATGTCCCTCTGGGCAATCACGCAGCGTTTCAGCACGACCAGCAACAAAACAGGGCCAAATTAACCCATGGGACAAACTCGAGCCTCCCACCTCTTTTGCTCCCCTTGCCCCTCCTCTTCTTTTCCTCAGGCTGTCCACTTCCAGAAAGAAGTAATTCAAACAGGCTCTTAAAAAGGAAATAGTGAGTTGTTTGCTTTGGTTTGTTGTGTTTTTTTTTTTGACTGTTTTCAAGTGGAAAAAGTCTTAATTTATTTGTGTTTTCGTAGTTGCCAGCACAGAAAGAGGCGGCTGTAGTCTGTTAAGTAAAACATTACGGAACAGCCGCATGAAGGGAGTGAGTCAAGCTTGTGGTCAAACTTTAGGGCTTTAAGCTTGTCCTCATGATGCGCACACACTACTGGTCTCTTCTGTTGCCAACTTTGGTGATAAAACGATTTTCCAGCCCAGTCGTCTGCAAAAATATTTCCTCAAGTGCAGAAATCTATTCAATATGTTTGTATTACAACAATGTATTTAAAATAATCTCTCATTATCAGACAGCAAGCTGTTAACCGGCACCAACTAGCCTAATTGTGCAGGTGCTAACAGGGGATTGTGCAATTTCTAATGAGATAACAAGCTGGCTAATGATGCCCTGAAAGAAGGTCATGATGGAATGTAAAATCATGCTTCACACCGACCGTGCAATATGAGAGACAAGCTCTTCTGGGGAATTAAAAGAGCTTAACATGAATGTGAAATAACGGGCTCAAATTATAGCATATCCCTGTTGGGAATGTTTCCTATTAGGAGTCGTGATGGGAATTGTCTGAATACCTTGTGACGACAAAATGAGTTTAATGAAAGGGTCAGTGTTTGTGTTTGAAAGGGCTTAAAAAATATGAGGAAATTCAAATACAAATTGAGTGCTTTTTAAATCAAAATGTATTTATTTTATTTATTCTCTCCATGACCTACATGTTTACTAAACTAAACATACATTTGCATTTCACTGTCTGGGCGATTGTTGCACGCATCCGCATAACAGCACAAACATGCACATTGTTCTGCGATTACATCTGGGAGCCACGTTCCTCTTCATCCCAGTTTTTGTGATCCAGTGGAAAATTCCCAGCTTGCTGTTTTACAGGTTCGGAAAACCTAGAAGCTGCAGCTGAAGCTCTCTGATAATCCCCCCGTGTCAGTCACTTGCACTACTTCCCCATCAAAGAAGCGCTGATTACTTGGAGCCGCACTGGGAAGAGCGGGAATGGGAGACGGGAAGCGAGAGAGTAGGACGTCAGGAAATGAACCGCCAGTAAACAGAAACGTAACCAGTGGTAGAACCTAATCTGTGCAACTTGTCATTAAAAGAGTACGCAATAAATACAATTATTGAAACAACTAGAAATACACCAATCATATTTATTTATTTATTTACAAAACTCAAAGTTTTGTAAAAACTTTGAGTTGACAGTACCAGCTTTAGTATATTATTGTTTCTGTTTAAAAACTGTAACAAAAGAAGATAAAAGGACAACATTAAATAGACTTTTTCTCTAGCCTTCCAACCATGAGCAGTTAATCATAATGGATATTAGGAACAGAAAAGATGCCATGTTGCGTGAGAGAGAGCAGTGACAAACAAGGTGTTACTATTTCAGAGCAAAGATACATGATTACGCAGTTTGGGTATCTTTAGGATCATGTTTGAGCAACTACACTGCAAAAATAGGACTAAAAATAAGAAAATCTTTCTTGAAATGAAGGTATTAGTCCTTGATTTGAGCAGGTAAATAGGACTATTTGCCAATGGAATAAGATTTTTGCATTTAAATTAGGAACAATTCATCTTCCATCATCTAATTTAATCAGAATCAAGTTTAATCGCCACGTAAGTTTGCACTTACAAGGAATTTGACTTGGTATTGATGGTGCAGACAAAAAATAAGAATACAGTAAAATAAGAAGTAAAAGGATATATACACAGAAGCTGTATACACTCAGCAGTGTGTGTTGTGCGGAGGATATCTAATTATCTTATTTTAGGGGTAGAAATACTCATTCAATTGGCAAATAAGCTTATTTACCCGCTCAAATCAAGGGCAAATACATTCATTTCAAGACAATTTTACTTATTTTTAGTTCTGTTTTTGGAGTGTAGCAAAATCAGCACCTTGCAGATTTGTACAGACTGTATCTATATTCTAGAGATGAAAATCCTTACCTTAACTCTGAGATTTTCAAAGGCTGCCAATGTTTCCAAATTGAGCATGATTCATGACTTAATCCTTAAAGGGATAAAACAGAACAGCTTTGCTGGACTTAGTTCAGCCTTCCTGTTATATGTTGACTGTCTTTTTCTATCTGTTGCTGTCTCTTGCTGCCTAAATGAAAGTCTCAGAAAGTACAGCTCTCTTATTCTGTTTCTTTTTTTGCTTCTCTAGACTCCTTTTAGGCATCTCACTGATACCTGAAATAGTCAACACTAAGTTCAATTCACTCACTGAAAGCTTCCACACCTCTATTAGCGCACCTGTTAATGGTGCATGTTTGAGTTTCTGGGGCTGATCAAGCTGAAAATGGATCAATTCCAGTCATTGGTAGACTTTCTTAATCATCTCTAGAAACATGTTAATTTCTGAATTAAATATTTTCCTCAATATTCATCATGAATTAATTTATAAAATATATTTTTAAAACAATGGAGGTGACTTTAGATTTCAGGAGAAAGAGGAATAGGACCAACTCTATTACCATCATTGGAAAAGAAGTGGAGGTGGTGGAGGAGTATAAATACCTCAGTGTTCACCTGGACAACAGACAGGACTGAAGATGCAACTGGGAAGCTGTCTACAAGACGTGAAAGAGCACACTGTACTTCCAGAAGAAGCTTAGATCCTTCAGGGTTTGCAACAAGATGCTGCAGATCTTCTATAAGTCTGCTGGGGAGAGTGAGATCTACTCTGTCATCATCTGTTGGGGTAGCAGCATCAGAGCAGTTGACTTGAAGAAGGTGAACAGGCTAATAAAGAAGGCCAGCTCTGTTCTGGGGACACTTTTAGAACCTCTGGAGATGACTGCAAAGAATTCTTCATTAAAAGAAGAACATTAAGGAGAACTTTGAGCATTCTCGTCAGCAGACTGCCATATAACAAGTGTCTTCAGTCAGAGGCTTCTCCAGATCTGCTGTAAAACAGACCGCTACAGGAGATCCTTGATGACTGGCTTGTTCACATGATGCAGCTATTGAGAACAAAGAGGAATCAACATTAAACCCCTTGTTTGTGCACTCAAACCCGGCAAATAAAGCTGATTCTGATGAAACATGGTGGCAGCATCATGCTTGTAAGGGAGGGTTTTATTCACTAGATGCAGGGAAGCTTGTTAGAGGCTGCAAAAGACCTTAGAGTGGGATTAAGGTTCACCTTTGCAATACAACAACCTAAACACAGCCAAAGCTTTAATGGAATGGTTTAGATCAGGGGTCACCAACATGGTGCCCGCAGACTCCAGGTAGCCCCCAAGGACCACATGTGGTGCCCTCAAGCCCATTCTACAACTAGCACAACACTCCAGTGAGCTGCATCTAAAATGTTACTCTACTTTTGTAATCATACTTGCATTTATTCGGATTTAAAAATGACAATATCTTAAAAAAAGGGACCATGCAAATATATTTATTGGTGAGCACTGACTCTGCTAGTTCAAAGGTTAGTACTGGTAGCCCTTTGCGTGACACTGTACAGATGAAGTAGCTCTCAGTTTCAAAAAGGTTGGTGACCTCTGGTTTAGATCAAAGCTTATTTATTATTTGGAAGGGCCCAATCATCGTCCAGACCTAAATTCAACTAAGAATCTATGGCAAGACTTGAAAATTGATCTTCACTGATGCTGTCTATCCAATCTCACTGATCTGGACCTTTGAATCTCTAGATGTGAAGTTGGTAGAGAATTGCCACAAAAGCCCTGCCGTTGTAATTAAGATGGTTTGACAAAGTACTGACTCAGGAGTGCTGAATACAAACAAATTTACTCCTTATCATTCTCTGTATAAAAAAATGACTGTTGGTCCATCAGTTTTACCATTCTGATCAAATGCAATACAAGGTTGCAGTTTTAACATGAGAAAATGTGAAAAGTTCAAAGAGTGCTTGCGTTTTTTTGTATTAGATTTTTCATTTTTACCTTTGTGTGTATCTGCTGCCATCAGCCTGTCACTTTGCTGCTTGTCCACCTGAATTTCCCGTGCATGGAACAATAAAGGATATTTATATTTCTACTTTTGCAAGGCACTGAAATAGCTGTTGTTCTTGTTTACTAACTTCAAACCTTCAATCAAGAACCTACAAGAAGTCGAACCTCCTAAAGCCTCTTCATTTCTAAAAAAACAAGATTAGATGCAGCATACACACTGGATTCCACACGTCATGCAAACCAAAGTGAAAGGTATTCAAAACAAACACAATGCAAGAGCAAAGAGGTCCGACTCACTGGTGGCGGAGGTCAGGAAGCAAAGCATCCTCGTTGTGTATGTGTGAGGGAGAGAGTGCACTTTCAGCTCCTGAAATAGATCTGGGAGTGTATCCGCTCATTCTGCTCTCATGTTTTTAATCTTCCTGTCCATTTGTCCATCACGCAGCACTATAGCACTTCCTGTTTGAGGCGCCGGGGCGATGACCGCACGGCCAATAAAAAAAAAAAAATCAAACAGGAAACTGACTGGAGAACCCCTGATTGTTCACGAGGTGTCTGAAAAAGGAGTTTTCGTTGTACATCCGGCATGCTTCCTCCCCCCCCCCCCCCTTTATAATAACGCACAGCTTATTAGCATAGAATGCATGCATAAACATGCGTACGCACACGTAAAAAAGCAGAAACTGAGCAGCAAAGCAGAACATTAGGAGTGTTCAGGAAGAAGTTTAAGAAGACAAGACAACACACCTCTTTGCATAATTAAAGAAGTATGCCTTTGGTATCCACAGTAAAAAGATGAATACCTTTTGTACCCTTAACAGGCAGAACTGGTGTAGAGTCAGATATTGAAATTTGTCAAGATTCTACAAATCTTTACTTCCTGGACACAAGTACGATGAGACAATTTCCTTGTCACATCTTTTATTTTTTCCTATTTATTATCAGCAACATAACAGAAAATTAAATTACGATCAGAAAATCAGATTTAAGATACGGAGTGTCTAAGGGAGCAGGAGGGGTAGGTGCACTCAGTAAGGTTATGATGTCTCATTGTCCAGACAGTGTGGGCCATAAGACCTGTGAAAGCCAGTGACCAGACAGGAGCCACAAGGCCAAGGCCAGGGTTATAACCCTGGAAGGAAGCACATGCCCTGTGTAGCCTATGAAAGTCAGGATATCCATGCAGGAGCCAGAAAGATTCCCCTACAACCACTTTTTTTGTTTTTTCAGACCTGGTCGGAAATATCGGCACCCCTGGGCACAGAAATAAATGCAAAATAACTAATTCTGTTCAGAATACTTAGATCGAGGCTACTGAACAACAAAAGCAATGCAGATACCTTTTTGACTTTAAATAAAGGAGATTACAGAAAACTGGGTTTGTGGTGAAGGTATTTCATCTTTTAAGAGGACATCGGCTCAAAATAAACATTCAACAGCATTTATATAATCCAGGAGTTTGGGGTGTTGATAAAGAATAATTTAACTCCTCAAAATGAAAACAAAATACAAATAATCTACAATTCATTTTGAAATTTAGGCAAAGAGGTTTGCTTTGCAAACATATCTATGGCACATTTTTTTTCTATAATGTTACAACCTTACACTTCAGTGGGTCTTATAGGAACTTCATGATAGTGCACAAACAAAGCGGTATATAAGTCTGAAAAGGAAGGAATGGGGCTCATGATAAGAGTTTTGTTTGTGACAATCACTCAAAGTGCTTTTAGACTCATGAGTCTTATTCACCCAGCCACACTGCTCCGATCAGTGGGCAACTTGTTTTTAAGTGTTTTGCCCAGGGGCACGTCAACATATGGTGCAGGAAGCTGGAATCAAACACAAGCTCTTTTGATTGCAAATTGACCATGCTTCTAAAACAGCTACATACATTAGTGAACAGATAGCATCAGGAAGACAAAGGAGCAGAGTAGACAGGTCAGGGTAGATCATGTGGAAAAATATAAAACCGGGGTTTGGTTGAGAACCCTTTGACAATCTCACACAGCACTGTTTATTATGATCTAAATATGTGGGGACACAGCAAACATGTGGACTAAAATGCTCTGGACAGATGCAACCAAAAATCGAGCATTTGGTCCTACATGCAAAACGCATCATTAATTAATGTTCTGCATTAATTATGGTGGTGCTGGAAGCATCACGCTGCTGGGATGCTCTGCTTCAGCAGGGACCGTGACGGTGGTCAGAGATTATTGGAAGATGGATGTTGCTAAGTAATTGGGGAAGATGTTCACCTTCCAGCAGGACAAATGTGCCAGAGCTGCACTGGAGTGGCATCATTCATTAAGCATCCAATTGAGAATCTCTGTCCAAACTTTTTAGATGGATGCTCACAGACACTCTCTCAAGACTTGCAGCTAGAACCACATAAAAAAGGTGATTTGACATGGTTTTACTCTGTGGGGTTGGATACAAATGCCTGTTCATCTTTTTAGGCTTTTATTTGTAATAAGAAACCCGAAAATCATTTACTTTACACTTCACCATTATGCAATCATTTTGCGTTAACCTACCTGGTAAAATCCCTTGAAACGGCATTGAAGTTTGTGGTTGCAACAAGACAAAGCATGAAATAGGATAAAAAGGTGTGAATACTTTTTTAACGAGGCACCATGTGAGGAAATGGCTTTTTGACGCGGTAAGAAACACAGAGCGTCTGCCGCCTCTGCAAAGATACCGCGATGTGTGTGGACAGTATTCTTCGGTACACAAACTGAATGTATCGCAGTTGCTACAGCAGCAAAGTAAAAACCCCGACTGTGTGAAAGCATCTTTTGTGTGTTTCTCACTCCCTCGCTCCGTTACACCCTCTTTCTTTCTTTGAGCGCGTTGTGCTTCCTTTAGCGTGCTCTCGTGCTCTTTACGCAACACGCAGCGTCACAACACGACCTTGTGCCAGTTTCGTGCACTTTTTTTTTGCCAGTCTCAGGTGGCCGTGCCAAACCCCAGTCAGCGCTGTGCACACACATCCTGTTCCTGACGGAACAGGCCCGCGTGTGCACAGATCACACCCACATAATCTGGGATGGAGACAGATAAACAAAAGCAATTATATATTTCAACATCCACACATTTTCCTTTGTCAGTTGTTCTAACGCACTCTGTCTCTCTGTCTCTCTCTCTTTCTCACACACACATACACACACACACACACACACACAGCTCTCAGTGTACCCTATTTAGCCAGAACCAAGTCTCTTTTATGGCCTCTGCAATACAGTTATAAGGAGAGATTTTGAAGATTTGAGAGCATCATAAAAATGAGTGAGTACGGTAGCTGAGTGCCAGACCTCAGGCTCGGTGTCTCTTAACTGAAAGTCTCACAGTAACACAACTTGTTTTCTCTGGGAATCAGCTGGGGAGAGGCTCTTGGGTGTTGCTGGCTCAGCAGCTGCATGCAGAAGCTTGCGCAAAAAAAAGCCACCAATTACAGAAAAAAAAAATGTTGCGTTTCCATTTGGTTTTGATTCAGAACTCTCACTCGAGTCCCCCCAGTGACATTTAGCTATAAAAAACACACACATCTGAAAAATGCATATGCTGCACAGTTAATAAAGTAGGTCACAACACATAAACTCGAGGGCTATGCCAAATTTGCTGACTCAGTCGATTTTCAAATCCAACCAATTTCTCCTGTCTGTGATCGGATTAAGCCGCTATGCAAACAGAATCAACCGTGTGTGTAAATGAAACGGAAATGATAATCGCTGTCTTGCGAACCGGCAGGTTTTAGCCCTGCAGTTGACTCTGGAGCACATTCCCATGTTATCCACAAGAAGACTTGACCTGAGATAATAAATGAGCGGAGTTTTCTAATTTGGCTTGGATTCTGTCAAGGGTCAGGGAGCACCACCTATGTGCCTTTGAGCTCTTTCTTTTTTCTTTTTTTTTTTTGGGAGGGGGTTAGGTGGTTGAATAGCCACAGGCAAGCACGCACAAATGGAAACACACATCCACAAACTCACACAATATCTATATGTCTACAGACTTCCAGGAAGGTCAACAAAAGGAGGTTTTAGTGCTTTTCAGAGTTTTGGATTCATGGGTTCTTGGTCTGCAGAGCTCACTCTCAGGGTCAGTTGTATTTTTTTTGTCTCCAAACACTGCATGGCACTGTACCCAGACCCAGACAGAAGGATGAGCTGAGCACATCAAAGCCGCACATGGTAGACCTAATACACTTTGGGGCTTTTCATAACTCCTCACTTGGAGAGTGTGCCCCTTTCGGGCCCTCTGACCTCTGTGATCTGTGCATGTACAGAACCGAGGCGGAACTAAACGGGTGGCTCCGGCGGCGTCCTGAGAAGAGTCCGTCGTCATCTGTGCAGAATGTGTGTCAGGAGATTGGGTAACTCTGCCATGGGAGGAGAAGACGGGCGGCCCACACTGCACACTCTGTTGAAACAAAAATACATCTCACTTACAAGGGACGAGTGTGTTGTGTGTGTGTGTGTGTGTGGCGGGGTCTGTGCGGGTGCATCAGGGAGCGTTTGTATGTATGTTGGCATGTCTTGTCCTCTAATTGTCTTTATGTGGTGTTAAGAAGATGCGCCTTGCCAAAGTATTCTTTGCTCTGCAGCAATTCACGTAGGTTTATTTTGACACTATGAATAACTACTAACAACTGCCAAGGGCAATTCTTAATAAAGTCTGTAATCTTAATTAACAAGTTGGGACACCACCTGATTATAAATAATTAATTGCCAAGCAGCTTTCAGTCTCTGTGAGTTGCTGTTTCATGAAAACCCACCGGGTGAGGTGTGGTGTTATCCAATAGATGGAGTAAATTTGTGCACTGGTATTCTCCAACAGCAAGAACTACACATTTGCAGAATGAATACAACTTATTAAGTTAAGAATATATAGTTAAGTTGTTGCTATTTAGCTTTTATATAAGATAAGATAAGATAGTCTTTATTGATCTCACATTAGAGAAATTTACTAGTCACATCGGCTCAATAGTCAATAGTCAGAAGAAGGTGCCAAAAGTAGGAAAAGGTGCATCAGTTATATACAGTATATAATCAATACCTACCTTTTTTCCCCAGATGCAACTAGACTGGTTTTCAGCAACCCCAGAACCAATACGTGTTCCACAGTTCGACAACTACTGGTTTACGTCAAAGCATGTTCCCATGTCGGACCTGAACAGTCCAAGAAAGTCCACCTCTCTGAATGGGCCTGACCGCTGATGTCCACAGAAGATCACCATTCAGTCTCACTGAGCTTGATCTATTTTGCAAAGAAGAATGGGCTAAAAATCCAATCTCTACATGTGCAAAGGAGGCACAAATAGTGCCTCAAGAGACTTAAACTATAACTGCAGTGAAAATGCTGACTCAGGATGACAAAAAACGAATGCACAACACACGTCAGGTTTTTTGTTGCAACAAAAAAATTAAAAGCTGTTATCTTCCTTCCACTTCAAAATGAAGTGCTATTTCGTGATGGCCTATCTTAATGAAAAACGCCGATGTTGTAAAGAGGGAAAAAAAGTAGAAGTTATGTGAACACCTTCGCAAGACACTGTAACCGGGGATAAACACAATTTGTGCATATTCTTTCATTACTCAGTATGCAACAATTAAAGGTAATGGCTCAGCCTTACTCCTTTTAATGTGCCTGCGTGTGCAAAGCAATTACCGAGCAGCTCCTCCGAGGTCGTCTGCACGTGTGTGTCCAAGCATGTATGCGTCATTTATCATCGGAGCTTTGTTTTCTCGCCACTCACAATGTTAGTGTTTACCTGCAGCCCTATCTGATGAGGCCACATATGGGGTCAAAGTCCCAACGGGGTTCTGTTCGGCCCATCCGTGGGACAGACTGCTGAGAAATCGGCTTCTGTCTCCCATTACCTGACGACTGCAACGCAGAGGACAAAGCTGGAAGGCTAAAGATTTGTCCAACACATCACTCCAAGAGGTTCAGGTTCTGGTTTGGTAACTGGATCTGGCCATGATGGATGTGGTTTCATCCATCCACAGTCTCTTACTTGTTTGTTCAATTTCGAGCGTCAGCCTGGAATTACTGTTGCGTCCCAGCAGAGAAGAGGCAGCTTGTCCTCGATCAATGCCCCTTAAACACACAGGCGTGCTGCAAAATGTGAGCTGCCCTACTGAAACACTTCTGAGCAGGGTAAATATTGATTTTGCTGTTAGTGCTGCGTTTATGTATTACATGCAAGACACATAGGGATTTTTTTTTTCCTGTTGCAGAAGGGGTGATATAGAATTAGGTTTCCATTCTTATCCCCGCTTTTGTGTCAAAATGTGGTTATTTTCGCTTTAACCATTTAGCTTTGTTTTCCATTAGATCAGTTTTGCCTGTAATGTTTTTTCTAAAAATCCAAAACAGTTTTTTTATTCGTTTTACCGTTCAGCTGAAGAAGGAATTTAGTATGAAGCCTTTTTAAATTCCCAAGTGTCTTTCTATTTAAATGTAATTTTTACTTGTAACGTTTTGAAAAATTATATTTTTAAGACTTTTTTTCCCTAGAATATCATGCACACAAGAAAAAAAAAAGTTTTATATTGGACACATTGTAGTTGCACAAATATTTGATCTTAAACTAAAGGATAGAAATAACAAAAAGCAAATATAATGTTCAGATTAGATTCCCCAAGAGTCATATTTGAATGTCTGTTGTTTTTTTTAAGAGGGATCTGTTGCATCCAATCCAAACTGTGACTAAAGCCACTGAATAGGTGAAGTCAAGCATCAAGCACAGTTAATGTTTCCGTAAAATTCTGACAAAGAAGGAACAAGTCAGTTCAGAGTTAGTATTTCATATGTGCACATCAAAAACCATAACAAACAGCAACTAATTAAATATCTTACTGTTGTCTGTCTTAATGTTTGAACGCGCAAAACATTTTTATATATATTATTAATTATAATGCAGATGTGTCTGCAAAAGAAAAAAAAAATTCCCAACCTTATCCATCGGTTTTGACAAGATCAAGCAACTCCGTTGTGATTATTTTTTTCTTTTTTAAAATAATGGTTCAGTAGCTCAGCACACACTTTATCTTTATCTTGTCTCTTACTGGACTCATTTAAAAGCGATCACTACTTGCATGTGCATCATCGTCATTGATGTCATCATCGCTGCCACCACCTTTTGCCATATCCATTTACTCTCTTCCTCTCTACCCTAAAAGACAACGTTCATCCTGCCAGCACTTTCGGAAACCCCCATTATGGATTTCCTGCACCGCATTCCAACCAAACGACCCAGCCGACTGATGCCCTGCGCAGCGCCGTTCTCACACTTAAAGACAGCCATGCTTAGAAAACATCCGGGACCGTATTGGATGCCCAGCGGAACACCGCCTGGCGCGGTGACTCCTCACGTCTCTGAACCAGCTTGCTCACATAATAAGGAGCTTTGAGCAGGCACTCGGGAATAACATCATTCCCTTGGATATCATTCGCATTCTCGTCAGTGTTGCTGTCAACATGAGCAAAAGGGGCTCAGGTTCAGCAGCAGCCGCGGTAATGGAATGGACAGATGTTTAGACGTGAGGGGAGCCGTCTCCCTTTGGGGCGCCTGCAGCAGCCTGACAGAAAGCAATAAGCTTGATGTGGAGGAAAAGAATACAGTACTGTGCATTTACGAAAAAGAAAAAAAAAAGCCGCAATGTGAGACAGGAGAGGGGGATTTAGATAAAGGGTCTGATAGGGAGAGAAAGGAGAAAGTGGAAACGGTTGAGGCGCACAGTGCCGAAACAGCTGCTTACAGAACTAGAAGAGATAAATGCAGTAAATACTTAGAAACTAGAAACTATGTTTTCTGAAAAAGAGAAAGAGTATATGAGAGGAGTTTGAATTGAAATATGTTTAAAAAAAATCATTGATTGACACCTGAATGTGATTTTGCAAAGGACAAAAAAGGGGAAGAAGAAATTAAAGGGAAGTAGTCATGTCGGCTGGAGAAAATATGGAAACAGCTGAGAAATTTTTTGGGGTGCATCCCCTACTCCGGTCGCGCTCTTATTTTGGTTGAGGAAAGCTGACACTCGCTCGCCGGACCCACCAACAAACACTCTTTCTCTCTCTCTCACCCGCACTCCAGCTCTTGTCTCTCCTTGCCAAGTGTTTTATCCTGGGAGGTGAAGTGAGTGTTTCCACATGTGGTAGGCCAGTGCTACCAGTTTGGCTTGTTACACTGATTCAACACAAAGCCCCCTTATGGAAGAACAAAGACAAACAGTGAAGAGGCCAAAATTACGTCATAGTACTTACATTTTTGCTTGATGGCCCAGACTAAAAAAGTTAGAGAAGGAGTGAAGAGGAGAGAATGATGAACAAGAAGCAAGGCAAGAATTAAGAATCTTTATTGTCGTTATATGTTACCATAATGACATTTTTGATGGGCCAGAAACCAGCTCAGGATGCATAGATTACACATAACATGCAGACACAACAAGACATGATCTTTTCAAACAATATCAACTGAATGTTTGTTTTCTTTGGTTTGGTAATTATCTGGAGTTAAAGCGAAATAAGAAATGAGGAGACTATCGTTTGCTAGAATCACATAACAAACGGGGTTACAGAGATTAAACATATCAGGTGTGACAAGCGATATGATATATAATATTTTGTCCTTCAGCAACAAGTCCTTTTTTTATTATTATGCAAATTTTATAAAATAATTTATTGCTAAGCAGGTAGTGTACTTTGGAGATCAAATGACATTACATCGTTTCAATAGTAGATTTTAAAACAAGAAGAATCCCAAGTATAGGTTAACAGTTCCATCGACAAAACTTCGACTGCACCTCTGTCTCCAATTAATGTAGTGCGTGCATTAATTGTCATCAGAGTAGAGGAACCTTGTTCCACCAATGGCATCAGAATTTTAGAGCGGTTGCTCTTACTGATTGTTGCTTTGTCATATATTTCTCATTGACATCTGAGTAACGTCCGCATTAACTACCTCCAAATGTGCAAAAAACTTCAGCATGGCTAAAGAAGTGCTGGGTTGAGGAAGTCCAAAGTGGCAGCACAAAGCATCTTGAAAAATTTTATTGAAAGAATTTGAGAAAAAAATCTTTTGCGCTATTCGTTTTCCTGAATCGCATTCTCAATTCTCATGAACATGCGAATCAGATGTGTCCATCTGCTGGCTTCTAGTGACTTAACCAGGCGACGCAGAGCGTGACGTCGACATACGTGGACCTTATGCTGTAATAAACAGGAACTAGAGGCTGCAAACTAGCACAGACCATAGATCAGTAATAGAGCGAGGTTTTAATGAATGTGTTGCTATTTTTTTCTTCACGGATGAGACGAAGAAGTGCTCAAATCTCTTTGTCGGTCCACATGTATCTGTTCTTGCTTCCCGCCCCGTTTTTGATTGTTATGGGAACATTAGCTGATGAGTCATTTGAGGTAAATATTCACTACGTCAGAACTTACTTGACAAGTGTGTTTCCATCTCCTCTTTGGCACGTTCGCACTTTTTCTCAAGAGTCAAAAACCACCTCAAGCGAGCATAAAAAAACGTTTTTGCTAATTTTGTTGTTTCCATCAAGCTTTTCTAATGCGCATTTAAAAAGGTTGATGGAAACACAGCTAATAGTTGTAATTATGTTGCAGCTATTATACTCATGCTTGTATAACTATTTTTTTTTAATTTTACAGTATCTGTACTTCGACTAATCCAAGTTTATCATTTGAGAACTTAAAATATTTAAATTGCAAGAACTTACTTATAAAAAAAAAAGTTACTCCGTATTTTGTACATAAGCAAGATGGGTTTTTTTTTTGTTTATTTGTTTTTAGTGTATTTGAACAGAAGGTAAATTTATGATCAGCACATTTGAACTATTTTGTGAATAGCTACTTGTCTTTTTTCATGTATGTTCACAGACGAACTCCCAGGACATTTTAGGGTGAGAACTAAGGGTATTTGAATGTGATGGAAGCTAAGCCCAATAGAAATGGGGCAGCAGGCATGGAAGAAGGCGGTGATGAAAGAAAGTGAGTGCGCACATACACACACACACACACACACACACACATACACACACACACACTCTCTTTTCTCTGCCGTCCGTTACTGCCTGCCACCATCACAGTGGGGGGGCCATGGCCTTTGCAAAGCCTAAGAATGCTAAAGGCTAATCCTACAGGAATGCTCCAGGAATGTGAAAGTTGAGTCAGGGATCGAACAAGAGAGGGGTGGAGAAGAAATGGTTGGGGAGGCAGAAAGAAAAAAAAGGGGGGTTATAGAAAGGGGTTGCATTCAGATATAAATGAAATGAAAGAGGAAAAAAGAAAACAGGAGTACTATGGGGGAGTTCAAAAGAGAGGTGGAGGGTAATAAAAAAGAAAGCAGGGGAAAAAAGGAACAAAAGCAGAGAAAGACGGCAAGTAAAAAAAACAGATTGGCTGGAGGGCTGATTGCAGTGTGTCTTGTTATAAGATAAACGGTAGGATGCTTTCTTTTCTTCAAGAGGAATTTCAAAAATTATTGCAGAATCTCAGCCAAAAACCCAGCAAATTCTTTCGAAAGACACCGGTCCTGCAGGTACAAAGGGATAACTGAAGGGTTGGCGGGAATATTGTGTGAGCTTGTCTTGTCATGAAACAAGAAACGAACTTTGTGCAGACTTTCGTAACAATGGCAGTTAGGCGTCCACCGTTGCAGCTAAGCTGTAGGATGAGTTTTTACTTGCCCCTGCTTCCTGGTTCCTTTTACAAATATGGTTGTCCCCAGTTTATTAATGTACTGTGACATAGACAGATTGGAACACTGTGAAATGTTCTCTTATGGTGGTTGGATCTGTATCTTTTTTTTTTTCTACGAAAAACACAACGATGGGACTTCCCTAACTCACATTTGACACTGAAGTATAAATCCACCAAAGGTTTGCTAGTGTCTGCTTTCACTGACAGTAGGATGTAAACCAAAAGTGCAAGTAATAACTTTCAAAACTTCCATGACCAAGAGGCGAGTGGTGGTTTTCCTTCGTATCCTGGTACCTGAGGGGCAGGTGTTCCCTGTGTGTGTGTCTGTGTGTCTGAATGCCAGCCAGGGTTAAAATGTACACACGTAGGAGGAGGATCTGTCTACAAAGTTGTTATGTGTTTTCTTTGTCTGGTTGTTCTTAAGCAACAGTAATTAGAGTTACTGTTAGATTTTCAGTTAAACTTGCTGACAAAACACAACACGTGGAAGATGCAGCTGCTCTGCTGCATGTGGGCTTGTGTATATGGACGAGAAGAGGTGCGGGCTGAAAAGATACAAGATTTTACTAATGTGTGATTATGAAGAAACTTTGGAAATGTGGACATTTTTAAAGGAATATTACAACAGTTGTCTTGCATGCTTAGTCAGAGTAGTCCCCTCAGTAATAATAATGCTTATTTAGAACATCATGTAAAGGTCTATTTTTTTTTCAGTTACCCAGTTAAATACAGTAAAGACATAATCTAAATTAATTACTTAATTCAATTCAATTCAATTTTATTTATATAGCGCCAAATCATGAAACATGTCATCTCAAGGCACTTACAAAATCAAGTTCAATCATATTATACAGATTGGGTCAGATTATACAGATTGGTCAAAAATGTCCTATATAAGGGAACCAGTTGATTGCATCAAAGTCCGACAAGCAGCATTCACTCCTGAAGAAGCGTAGAGCCACAGGGAGAGTCGTCTGCATTGTACATGGCTTTGCTGCAATCCCTCATACTGAGCAAGCATGAAGCGACAGTGGGAAGAAAAACTCCCCATTAACGGGAAGGAAAACCTCCAGCAGAACCGGGCTCAGTATGAACGGTCATCTGCCTCACCGACTGGGGGTTACAGAAGACAGAGCAGAGACACAACAAGAGAGACAAAAAAGCACACATTGATCTAGTAATCTGTTCTACATTAGATGGTAGTAGCGGGTGATGCGTCTTCTCTGGATGATGTCACAGTTAACAGAACGCCAGACCAGGTGTACCTACTATGAAGAAAAAGAGAGAGAGCAAAAAGTTAAAAGCTGAAATGACGACAGTCATTTCAATGTAATACAATGCAAAACTGGAGAACAGTAGACTTACACATTGATGTTTTTAAAAATTCTTTTTTAACAGAAATGTGGGCTTAATGGAAAGCATGCTTCATACTTGTGGAACGCATTGCACAAGTTTTAGGAAACCTTTTGAATACCGTTTAAATTGCAGTCCAAGCAGAAATAGCTAGAATAAATGAAGGACGCAAAGTGTCATCTCTTACATTCCATAGGATAACAGGAAAAAACAAGAAAGAACACATGGTAATGACACACAGCCTGACTTAGCATCTTGTGATGACACTTTTTCATGGCACCTAGTTGTCACACACTGAGACTAATACTTGATAGCAAAGATACAGGGGACCTGAAATGTGTAAAGAACCCGAAAAAATATCAAGTTTTGGTGTCTTGAAATGAAAATTATTTCTTACTTTAATATGACATATTTCCTAAATGGTTCTAACAAAAAACACATTTGTTAGAGGTAAACAACGTGGGAAATAAGGGTAATCAAAACCTTAAACTATTAGTTAGTGCACCTTTGAACAAATTATAGCCTACAGATTTCAGACACCTAACCTCAATTAATGTGAATCTCATTCCCCTGAAATATAGTTTGGATATCCTCGTAGAAGTCACAATTTGCAGAGAGGGTAGACCAGATCAGAAACATCTTAATGGATATCATTCTGGAGAACAATTGTGTTTTCTTTGTATATAACTAACCATTATATATTATTGGCAGGTTTTCCATTTCTGTCAACCGCTCCCCTGTTTTCCCCTCCTCTCAGTTTAAGTGTTTGGGTCTCATCCATGAAGGCTTACAATCGTTTCAGGTTCACATTAGTAAAATCGCTCCTTCTGAATATTTTCAGCAACGCGGCATGAACCGCCTCTGACCACCACTAACCCCTCTCACCTCTTCTATCCTAGTTCACAGTTTCGTCACCTCTCGCACTGATAACTGTAATGCTCTCCTCCAATACCAAAATTTACCAGCCTGCATTACTAAACTGCCTCTCTCCACCACATCTCCCTGTCCTCCAGCAACTGCGCTGGCTTGCGGTTAAATCAAAAACAGAATTCAAAATTGTTCTGTACACATACAAAGCATTCAAAGCCCCGCCCCTACCTTATCTGTCAGATCTTCTGCACGTTGCCACCCCCTCCTGTTTCCTAATGTCATCCTCCTCCAGCCACCCTCACCATGCCTTCCAGCTGTCTCAGCGCCGTGGGGAGTTAGAGCACTCAGCCATTCTGCTCCTTAAATATGGAACTCTGTCGCACCAGATACTTTTAATATTGACCATCTCCTTCTGTTTAAATCAAGACTCAAACTCACATGTTTAAGGAATCATACTCTCTATTAATGTATCAATTTTAACTGTTGTTTTATACAATGTCTGTTATTGTAGTGTCCTTGAGTGACCTTAAAGGCTGTGTCAAATTAAATGTATCATTATTATCATCATTAGTATATATACCATGAGGCAGCGAAGACAGGATTCATTCATTTAAGTTGCAGGATTTCATGACAGAGATCTTATCTTCAGAAGCAACCAGGCAGCTTATGAGAGGATGTCATATGATTCCAAAACGTGTACTGAATGTAAAAACAACAATATGCTTCACCAACTGAACACCATAGCCACAGGGAAACATAGTGGTGGCAACATCATGCTGTGGGTTAACTTCAGAAGTGGAATTTCCTGCCAAGGTGGATAAAAGCATGATTTGTCCAAACAGCAACCCGCTCTTTCTAAAAACCCTCGGATGTTTGCAGGAAAGCTGAAAATGAGGATGTTTTGCTATATTCCAGCATTGCTGTTTGTCTACACATGCATCCAAAACAGCAACAAAATGACCTTACTGGAAGAATATTAATGTGCTGGAAGGATCTAGGCAGTGTCAAGAACTAAATCTGAGTGAAATGCTTTTGGGTCTGCAAAACTGGGCTGCAGATAAGAGTTATTCTCATAACTTGAAAGATTTGGAAAATGTTTGCTTGGTGGAGTGGGTAAATCTAGCAAAACAAGCATGTCAGATATTCCAGCCAGAGAAAAGGGAATGCTGAAATTGAATCAACTGGTTCCCTTATAGGAAATTTTTGACCAATCTGTATAATATGATTGAATTTGACTTTGTAAAGTGCCTCGAATTGGCGCTATATAAATAAAATTGAATTGAATTGATTTGAATCAAAGGATGCTATAACAACATATTAGTTTAGGAGCAACGCTTATCCTGTCCCATTAGTGCCTCTTTTCTTTTTATTCTTAGCATTCCACTAAGAGCTCCAGTAAAAGGAACCGTGAATACAACAGCTAACCAAGACATTTTTGACAATGTTATGCTCCCAACTGTGCAATGGTGCACAAATTCAGGTGCCTAAAGATACGGATGAGCTAGGTTGGTGTCAAAGAACATAAATGGCTTGCAAAGAGTCCTGGCTGCATCACAGAACACTTTTGGGATGAATTAGAGCAGCGATTGCGGCGGTCGGCTTGTTATCCAACATCTGTGTCTGACCTAAACAACTGCGCTTAAATTTCCCTAAAACACACACACCTAAACTTTACTTGCATGTTCATTACATTCACAGCAACACGTTATATTCAACAAGATTAATTAGAGCCTGACTAATAAAGGGGAGATATCTTGCTTTTTAATGCCTTCCTTTTCACAATAAATCATTTAGTTGTGAGCTATATAAAGTGGAACTCCAATACTTTGGTCTGAATTCCTCGTTATTGTTGCTCCACAGCCCCTCTTTTGCGCCTGTTCTGAGGTGCGTCTAAGAGCAACTCGTTTTGGTGTGGTCTCTTTAAATGCAACGGGGGCACTTCACATCCCACCCACCCCTCCAGGTCGAAGAGTGTTTCACTCCACCCCATTCAGACATTTTTGTAGCATGCTCGGGGACAGTGTAATGACTTGTGTGGAATAACAACTGAACATTTTCACTGATCCACTTGTAGCTTCGGCATCCTTCAGCTTGGACTCTAAAAAATACAAAAAAAAAGAAAAATCAAGCATAAATGGTGTAATTGCAAAGTTGGTAGAATGCAAGTCCATGACGTTGTTTATCAGTTCGGCAGCAAATACTATGAAGTTATTGTAACGAAAATGTAATAGAGAATAGAGTAAACTGAGGGGCTTGAAAAATATGCACCAGACAAAATATATATAAATATAAGATATCTACTCAGAACCTGGACAGACTAAATTCAAATTTTCTGCATGTCTAGAGACTCCAAGTACATTGCAAAATGAATTTAAGGGCTAAAAAAAGTGGATTTTGCATCATATGTATCCTTTAAATTAATATAAATTTCACATTTTTAATAAGTATGAGGAAACCTTCATATAAAAAGGTTGATATGACTTGTTATACGATTGATAGCGGATGTGTTGCTTTGTTGGTTGTGAAAGTGTTCTCATCCTCAGCCTGACTGGCTGGTGAACTTCCCCGGTCACCAGATCCCCCAGAGACAAACTCCCTTGGTTATTCAAGGACACACATCAGACATGAAAAACAATAAACCCGAGGAAAAAAAAAAAAGAAGAAGTTAGCGTTCTGACTGGGAGGACCCGTGATAAATAGCAAATGTTTGAACCCAGACAGTGTGTGTGGGAGAGGAAGAGAGCAGATGGACACTAAGTAGTGATGAGAGATTTTAAGAGGGGTGGGATATGGCAGAGACAATAGGACAGACGGGGAACGTAGAGTCATAGAGTTTGGAGGAAGTCCCCTAAAACGCTTTCCTGTCTTGCTGAGAGTCAATGGTCTCTGATGAGTTTTTACCGAGACCGTTTGACACCAATTAAACCCGCTTTCTGATCTATGTGAACCTCCCCCGCAGGACACGGCCGAAACGCAGACCTGTAATGAGATGATGGTATGCAAGAGGACTTCCTATGGGACATACAATGTACGGATGGACACAGGTTGATGCAGACAGCCAACCAGCAGCATGCACATGTTGCCTTAATCGATACCAAAGGAACAGGAAAGTTCTGGTTATAATATACAAAGGTTCTGAAATGAATAAAATGCGTCTAATTT